>NW_005370460.1:2610572-2640836 GCF_000412655.1 Myotis brandtii | reverse complement strand
GGGAGTCAGGTGTGCGGGCCGGACGCCAGTCTAGGCTGGTGCTGGCCCTTTCGCTGGGCTGTCAACCCCACGCCCCCCGAGTCCGGCGCGGGTTCCCGAGAGGTCTCCCGTTGCTGTGTCAGCCCCTCCCAGCGTCTCCCCCTCCCACCTCCTCAGGCGCGGGAGGCTGTGTGTGTGTGTGTTTTCTAAGTATATTTTATTTATTTATTTTGCAGAGAGGAAGGGAGAGGGATAGAGAGTTAGAAACATCAATCGGCTGCCTCCTGCACACTCCCCACTGGGCTTGTGCCCGCAACCAAGGTACATGCCCGTGACCGGAATCGAACCTGGGACCCCTCAGTCCGCAGGCCGACGCTCTATCCACTGAGCCAAACCGGTTAGGGCGAGGCTTTGTGTTTGCGGGCTTCTGGCGCGTTGCCCGTAAAGGGCTCCTCTGCAGGTTGGGAGGGAGGAAGCAGGAAAGCACTTCTGCCTCCTGGAGGGACCTGTTATTGCCTGGACGTGGGCCGCGCGCCCCCCTCCCCCCTTTCCTATCTTGAAACCTGATCCCCACGGTGCTGGCATTGAGAGGTGGGGCCTTTGGGACCAGATTATTCATAGGGCGGAGCCCCACGAATGGGATAGCGCCCTGATAAGGGACCCCAGAGCGCCCCTGGCCAAGGCTGTCCTCTGAGTGAGGAAGCAGCTCTCGTGGGACACAACCTGCCGGCCTCCAGGACTCCAGAAACGAATGGCTGCTGCTTAAGCCGCCAGCCTGTCTGTTCTACAGACAAGAGGCAGCGGAGGTGGGAGGAGGAGTGACTGAAGGACCAGGAGCCCAAGTCCGGCCCCTCCTCCCCGTTTTTCCTGTTTGACCACAGAAAGGGACTGAACAACTCAGGGCCTTTTAAAATTTTCATTACAAAAGCAGGATTTGTTTATTATAGAAATTTTGGAAACCAGCTTTTCTAGCCACTCCATTAAAAATGGCAACTTTTGCCCTAGCCGGTATGGCTCAGTGGTTGGAGCGTCAGCCTGCAGACTGAAGGGTTCGGAGTTCGATTCTGGTTAGGGGCACTACTGCGATTGCAGGCTTGATCCCCGGCCCCAGGGGGCAACCAATCCATGTGAGACGTTTCTGTCTCTCTTGTCTCTGCCCCTCCCACTCTATCTAAAAATCAATGGAAAAAATGTCCTCCCTTGACCATTAACAATGACAAAAATTGCAACTTTTTTTCTCAAGGCACTTCTTATCCCCTTCCTCACTTTATTTTGTACCATCTGACATATTGGTGCTAACATAAAAACATTCAAACCTGTAAGGAATTTTTGTGAATTTATTTGAGCCAAACTGTCAACAATTGCTGGGAAGCAGAACCTCAACAAATATGCTCCGGAGAATGGCAGGTTACATCTATATTTATACACTAGAGGCCCGGTGCACAAAATTTGTGCACTTGGGGAGATCCCTCAACCCAGCCTGAGCCCTCTCGCAGTCCGGGAGCCCTCAGGGGATGTCCAACTGCCAGCTTGAGCAGTTGGACATCCTTAGTGCTGCCATGGAGGCGGGAGAGGCTCCCACCACTGCTGCTGCACTCGCCAGCTGTGAGCCTGGCTTCTGGCTGAGCGTCGCTCCCCTTGTGGGAGTGCACTGATCACCAGGGGGCAGCTCCTGCATTGAGCACCTGCCCCCCTGGTGGTCAGTGTGCGTCATAGCAACTGGTCTTTCTGCCATTTGGTCGATTTGCATATTAGCTTTTATTATCCAGGATTGCAATCAAAGAAGGGACGTAGGTGGGTTACATGAAATCTATTGGTGATAGACTAGAGAGGCAGGAGAAAGCAAAGCAGGGAAACTCCTTGAATTGGATAAAAGGTAAAATGATAGACACATACTTAGGTGGGTACAAGAACAATTAACATGATAACAATGAAGGAATCTGTGGTCTCTGTCCTGGTGCCCAGGCACATTTGGTTGTGCCCCAAGGGGTCCAGAAAAAGGGAAGTTACAAGTTACCCAGACATTTCAAGGGTGTGTAATTATAGATGCAAAAAGACACATAGGCTCAGTTAAGGTAAAGGTTAACCTTATTTGTTACATGAATGCATGAATAACTTTTCCATGAAGCCTGCACCTCCAGCCGACCACTTAGAGAGAACCGTAGGTATGTGCCCTGACCAGGAATCGAACCTACAACCTTCTGGCGTACGGACGACACTCCACGCATCTGAACCACCCAGCCAGGGCGGTGCTGTAAATACTGACAGTCACATTTTCCTCCCCAAGAGCCAACAGGTTATGTTCCTGCAGCAGTCCACGGGAGCCCATCCGCATCGCCAACCGCGGGCTGTCGTCAGTCTTTAGCGTTTGCTAGTCTCATAGGTATTTCACTTTTGTGTTGATTTGCATTTATCTAATTGTCAGTAAGTTTTACTATTTCAAAGAAACTTTTTCTTTGAAAACTGCTAGTTCTTACCTTTGCCTGTTTTCATGTTAGGTTGTCATTTTTTCTCCCTAACTTATACTAGTATAAGCATTTTATAAATTAAAGTAGTAAGGCCTTTGCTGCCATGCATGTTGTAAATATCTTTTTCATTTCACACTGATCTTTGGATTTTGTTTAACTTTTAATCTATAGAGAAAAACTACACATTTAAATTTATCAATTAAAAATATTTTTTTATTGATTTCAGAGAGGAAGGGAGAGGGAGAGAGAGATAGAAACATCAATGATAAGAATCATTGATTCGCTGCCTCCTGCATGCCCCATACTGGGGATCAAGCCCACAACCTGGGCATGTGCCCTGACCGGGAATCCTGGTTCACTGGTCAACACTCAACCACTGAGCCACGCTGGCCGTGCTAAAGTTATCAATTTTTTTTTCTTCTTTGGAAAGTTTTTTCTACCTCATTCATGAGACCTTTTTGAAACTTTATGCTTTAGTTTATATTTAACTCCTTGATACCTGTTAACTCTTTTGATAATTTTATTTATTTATTTATTTATGTATGTATGTATGTATGTATGTTAATCCATTGATTTTTAGAGAGAGTAGAAGGGAAGGAGGGAGGGGGGAGAGAGAGAAACATCGATGTGAGAGAGACACATCGATTGGTTGCCTCCTGCATGCAATGGGATCAAACCTGCAACTCAGGTACGTGCCCTTGACTGAGAATTGAACCTGTAGCCCTTTGGTGTGTGGGCTGATGCTCTAACTACTGAGCAACCTATCAGGGTGATAACTTTTTGAGGCACCAAACTGAGGGAATGCATTAAGAATTGAGCTTCCCCCCCTGCCCCCAAACAGTTTGTCAGTGAATTTGTGTTTTTCCTCCTTTTAAGTGTCACCTTCACCATGAACTAAAATGCCATTTGTATTTGGGTCTGTTTTATTTTATTTTATTTTGCATTGTTTCAATGATGTCTATTTTTTTCTCCAATATAAAACTGGTTTTAAATTTTGCTCATGCCTGGGTATTACTATGCAAAAACATTACCAAAAGTCACAGCCTCACAAGCGCCCAGAACGCAGGCCCTCGGGGCACGTCTGAGCAAAGTTCTGTGGGAGAAGGGTTAAGGTGTGCCCGCCTGGCACAGAGCACAGCGGGTGGATGTGCCAGGGTGCAAACAGCGTGTCTGCAGATGCCTGATTGGGAAGGAATGCTCTGCAGGCACTTAAAACTGCAAGTTGGGCAGGCCTGTGCCAGGGCCCACATCAGGGGCCAAGTCTGCTTTCATTCAGAATAGTAGTGTATCTAGTGACCCGTGATGAGTCCTATTTAAGTAGTTACAGTGTAACCAGCTACAGGGCGGGGTTTGCAGCGCTGTGGGAAGAGGAGGACCTACTTCGGGGCAAAACCTGTGGCACACCCTCCAGAGATGGCTCCGTTTTTTGGAAAGAAGGAAGCGCTTAACTAGCAGTGTGCTTCCTTTTTGCTGTTTAGGATGGCTCGCCTTCTCACACGCATCACAACCACCCCTCTCTTGGTTCTTATATTTTCATTAGTGCAGTTTGGGCACAGCTGCCCCCTTAGACCTGCTGCCGGGAGCCAGTGCTCCTGACCCCTGTCTGTCCTTGGCTTTTCTGGGGGAGCCTCCTTACCTCTATATCAGCTGTTTGCTGCCTTTGGGTGTCAGTTCATTACTGTTTCTCAACTCTGTGCTGTGCCAGTGGCTTCATCACCCTCACCCCCACCCCACCCCACCCACCCCCATCTATACAGTTAAAGAACCTTCCCATCTTCTTCCACGACGACCTGTGTCCAGACAAACCCATTACTTAGGTCCCCATTTCTTTCTCTGGAGGCGCATCTCTTGACACCCCACTTCTGATCTTTGTACTTTACACTTTGCCCTGCCCATTCCTCCCCCTTTCACATCTCTGCATCTTTCAGGGGTGTTTTAACTTCACAAAATGAAGACTGATAACGTCTACCACCTGTCCTATAAGCATGGATCCTTTTCTCACCTCTGTCCCCAAGGCTGTGCTTGGCCGTAAGAGCCACTGTGCACTGTGACATGCCCAGGCCGTCCCGGTGCTCACACGGGGTGGCAGTCTCATCCCCGGAGGCTCTGCTCTGCTCACTGAGCGTCACGCCCCTGGGGTGGGGGGAGGCGTGACAAGGAGCAGAACCCAGGTGATCCTAGTGACACCGGACTGTCCGTCCATCTCGTGGAAGCACCTGTGAACAGGTGGGTGGCTTGCTGGCAGGTGATTGATGCGTCCTGCCTAGCGCTGCTCCTCGGAGGGCGAAGGTGGTGTGAGATCCTGTGTCAAAAGTGGGAGGGGCCCTAAGGGGAGCTCCTGGGCACCCCCCTTTGTAGGGGCAGCATGGCTGCTATGAAGGCCGGCGAGGCCTCCCCAGAGGTGTGAAGGGTCAGAAGGTGTTGCTGTCACGGGGCCAGAGGTGGCCAACACCAGCCACCTCCATGGGCTTCCAGTTCAGGAGGCCAGAGAGACAGGTCTGAAGTGGATGATGCCAGCACAGGTATGAAATGCCTGGAAAGGTGCCTGTTTAGTGCGGGTGGGGATGCCAACTCCGAGCAGCTCTCTCCTGATCTACTTCACCCCTCCTGTGCTGAAACCCCAGGGGTGCAAAACCCTTTTCAGAACCTCCCATCTAAAGTGTGGGAGTGAACAGTGCTCAGCAGGTGGCAGGTACCGCCTCTGGGAGGGAACTGGCTGGAGGACTGGAGGAGGAGGAGAGGTCTGAGTACAAACCTCTCTGCTTCACCCACAAATGTATTTAAAGACACAGCCAAGAATTCCCAGAACATTCTTTACAATGTTGGAGGACCTCAGAGGACAGGGAGTGCTGCACAGAGGAGGAGCTGCAATAGAAGACAGTCAGGGTGCCCTCAGGATTGTGAGGGTACACGGGTGTCTGCAGGCACCCGGCCAGCTCCTAAAGTCCGCTCCATCACTGCAATTGTCACACCAAGTGGACAAGGGCACCAGGGACTGCCTTCAGGGTGGTGGTCTGAGTGTGCGTGTGCACACTGCTCTGAGGCAGTCCCGCCACATCTGCTACGATACCAACTTCACACTCATACACATGATCAAGGCAGAGGCAATGCAGAGAGAGCAGCTGGGGTTGTGGTTTCCAATCTCCTCGGACCACTTTCTCACAGTACAAAGTGGGTTTTTGCATTGCAACCCAGTACACACACAAAAATTCACACACACTGGGATTCAAGGAAGTAGTTGGACCTGGGGGAGTGACCAGCTCAGGGCTGTGACAGTCCCCAGAGGACAGAGCTTGCTGGTTTGGAACTGGGTGGCCGAGGAGATGAGAGGAAACTGCTTCCCAAATAGACTCTAGGGAAACTTTTTATTATATAAATGAGGGCCCTGAGTCAGCAGACATTTGCATTACAGCCAGAGAACCCGTTCAACCAAATGCTTTAGGTATTTGCCAGAGAAACTGAGCCATATTAGCTCACTCAGTCCTGCTAATCCCGTGGGACTTAGGCAGACCTACCTCCCGCCTGCCCCTTTATTCCTACAAAGCAGTTATACTTATATTCTCCCAGCTGAGGCTCACATGCCATCCCAGGCATGACAGAAGGTTTTATTCCCTTACAGTAAAACCTGTTTAACAGGTATTCCTCTGCGTGTCTGGTTTTCTTTGACAAACTCCCCTTTCCTGCCCTGTATGTGAACGTCCACAGCTGCACCAGATGCCAGCTGCTTCTGGAAGCTTCTAGGGCTGCGGGGTGCGTGGAGGCTGGTCAGTGGGGTATGTGGAGGCTGGTCATTGAGGTCTGATAAATGAAAGAAGAGCAGCAGGAGTGCGGGAGGCGATGCCTATTCGATCTGCCCTGAGGCTTAGCTTGCAGAGAGCCATGTGGAGGGTTGCAGGGTGCAATCAGCACACACACCAACTGCCCAGGTGGGGGCGCAACACAGGCGCTGAGGCCAGTACACCTGGGACTAGACAGTAACCGCCTTGCTTGTACCCTCACGTGAGTGGAAGCCTGCAGTGTAATTCCCTAAATGCAGACCCGCGCTGTTAGACCAGAGCTTGCCTGCCGCTCGCAGCGCCCCCTGCTGGCGACTCCCGAGGCTGTGAAGAACTCGGCGCTGGGCTCCTCCCGAGGTTAGATCCGCCTCTTGAAACTCCAAAGGGAAACAAGAGGAACTCCCCAGGGACCAACCGGGACCTGCGGGGCAGAGCTGCTCCCGCCAGTGAATGAGATTAAAGCTGGTTCCCGAGACGCAGGAGAGGCCCGCAGAGCCCGCGGCAAGCGGCGCTGGCATCTGTCTGCACCCGAAAGGAAGGATTTCCCTTCGTTAGTGTTCCTGAAAGGCAACTCCGTACAGTCAGCTCAGAAGTTCAGCATCCTCCGTGGACACCGGGAACAAGCTGGAGAGAGAAGTTAGCAGCCAGCATAATGTGTGGGCTGGTGGGGGGACGCAGCCGACGCCTGTGAGAAGGGAGGTTCAGCCGGCACCCCGCCAGGAGAGGTAACAGTGATTTGAAAACTACAAGGATGCCACCCACGTAGGACTGAAGAAACATCACCACTCTTCCTCTGGGAACAGGCTGCGCTCAGGAAAAGCACAAGGTCAGCGCGGCTTAGAAGCACCAGTCCTGTCTAACGAGCATTTGATGGACAAACACAAACCACAAAACAAACCCGAGGTGACTGATTCTGATGCAGGAATGACCGTGTTCCGAGCCTGAGCCCAGGCCTTGCAGTGCGAGTGCTGGCGGGGGAGGCCCCTTCCTCGTCACTAGGCATCCTGTGACCTCCCTCTGCAGGCGGGCCTCTGGCTGTGATGCATGTTATTCCTGCAGGTATGATCTGCAGGGCGGAGACTTGGGGAGGATTAGTCACCATTTCCCTTCTTCCTGAAATCCCAGCTCCTCACTGGTCTGCAGAATGGGGCCGGTAGGGTACCTGGGACCTCGCTGCATTCACTTTTTTGCTGGCGGTATTTCTTCCTCTAGGGACGCCATTTTCTTCTTTGATTCAAAACCTTACTTCTCCTACTTGCCCAAATCTTCCCTGAGCCTAACAATTAGGGACAGTGACATCACCTGGGGGCACCTGTCCCCACCTGGGGGCAATGATGGTGATGATGATGATGATGGGCGGTTTTGTTTATCTGTCTCAGGGAGCAAACCCTGGAGATGGTGATTAGTTACCTGCTCCAGCCGCCAGCGGATCCTGCCAGGCCCCAGCCGGTGTGATCTCCCAGCAGATCCCCAACCCATCACTCGGCTTTGGATATTATGACGTGGCAGCGCCTGATTGGTGGGTCATGGAGAGCACATAAAAGAGGGCGCAGCCCATGGGCAGACTCTCCCGCTCTGCTGCATCCAAGAGGCGGCCTGTTGCCTTAGTAACCACAAAAGCCACGGGTGGGGTCCAGGAACTGCCTGGGCACCTCTGAGGAGGCCTGTTGCCTTAGCAACCGGGAAGCCCTGGGCGGGGCGGGAAGTCTGTTGGAGCTCCAGGTGGGTGCAGACAGGCTTGTCAGGATAGGAACCCCATTCCTCCAGGAAGCCTTCCCAGATGGATGGAGCGATGGCCTGGCCTCCACTGCCGCAGTTAGTGAAAATCCACTTGTCCTGACATGGGCATAAGAAATACTTTTATTTTGTGGCTCACTGTAATTGTTTAAAATAAGTAAACTCTGAAAACGTGCCAGTCTATGAGAAGCACACACACATTTCCTGCTTATTTTATACTAGAGGCCCGATGCATGAAATCTGTCCCTCACAGTCTCGACCGGCCCTCGCAGCCCCTCACAGCCCCAGCTTCTTCTGGAAGGTCGTTCTGACAGTCTGTTTGGTCTAATTAGCATATTAGCTCTTTATTATATAGGATGCTTGCTAGACATATTTTGTTATTTGCGTTCCCATGTATGTTTTTTATGAGAAAGGTTACATTAGGGATCCCTGCCATGTTCTGAAATTTCCAGATATGTTAACAGATGCAGAAAGAGCAAAGGAATATACTGAAGTCACTCACAGGGGGTTTGGGGTGGTCCACCATTAGGGACAATGCCCACGGTCTCATTCCCCATCACCTTGGTTTAAAGATAGGCCTGGAGCCCGCTGATGTGGCTCAGTGTTTGAGCATCGTCATGGTTTGATTCCCGGTCAGGCCACATGCCGGGATTTCGGGCTCGATCCCCAGTAGAGGACATACAGGAAGTAGCTCATTGATAATTCTCTGTCATCATTGATTTTTTTCTCTCTGAAATCAATAAAAACATATTTATTTGTTTTAAAAGTATATTTTTATTAATTTAAGAGAGGAAGGGAGAGGGAGAGAGAGAAACATCAATTATGAGAGAATCATTGATCAGCTGCCTCCTGCATGTCCCACACTGGGGATCAAGCACAACCCAGGTACGTGCCCTGACCAGGAATCGAATGGTGACCTCCTGGTTCATAGGCCGCGGCTCAACCACTGAGCCACGCTGGCTGGGCAATAAAAACATATTTAAAAAAATAAAATAAAGATAGGCCTGATTTTCTTCTCAGAGGGTGGAGGGTACTGATGGAGAAGAGGGGGAATAAAGGATGAAAAGAAGAAGTGAAGGCACGTACCAGACTTCCTGGTATCCCTGGTGTAGACATTTTCCTTTCCCAAGGGTAGTCTTTAACTTTATTTTTATATGTAATTTTCTCTCTTGTTATTAAGCTTTTACTTTCTTTGAGTGGCTTTAGGTTCTCAACAAGATTGAGGTGCAGAGACTTCCCACAGGCTTTCTGCCCCACATGCACAGCCTCCCCCGTTACCAGCCCCCCTCCCCCTGACTAATGAACCTACGCTGACATCACATCACCCAAAGTCCACAGTTTACCTAAGGGTTCTTCTTGGTGTTGTACATTCTATGGGGTTGGACAAATTATGTAGGTAGTTTAGCAAACAACCTCAAAGCATTGGGACCAAGCTAGTGAAATAAGCAGATTAATAGCTGGTTGATCTCAGTTTGGAATTTAAGAGGAAGAAGAGGGAGAGATAGAAGTAGTGTACTGGTTTTCCTCTGTAGCTTTCAAGGTAGTTCAGGAGGAATGCCATAAGCATTCTGGGCAATGTGGCCGCGTCACCTGGAGGTCAATATGTAGATTCCACGGGAACCTTGGAAAAGCAGTCCTCATTTGGAAGTGTAAATCCTGAGAATCAAAACTACCCATCATTCATTCATTCTTTTGCTCCCTCTCTCTCTTCTCTCTTTGTCACAAAGGATTTGAGGATGTGGCCTAATACATTCATTCCAATTCAAGCTGCTTTGAAATGTGAACATATAGAAATGGGGAGTTTATGACTGTGACTTTAGGCATCACCACATTTACTACCAAACTCTTAGTCATCACTGTGACACTCAGCTTCAAACAGGCTATGGTAGTTACTGAAAAATGTTGTAGATCAAAATAGAAAACATTGAACAAAGTATTTTCCTGTTGACTTTGAATTGCTATTTGGGAAGTATTTAAAAAATATTTTTTTCTGCCACTTTGAAATTAGTAGGGATTCCTAATTCCTTCTTTAAATTTTTTTCTAGCACCCATGTTGTTCATAAAATGTACATATTGATTCGCATGGGATTGCCAGGATTTTGGTTTTATTTGATTCAAACAGTCAACAACATTGGCAATTTCCTGTGATTCAAACAATATCTGAATAGGAAAAATTTTACTTATAATTTTGAAGTTGAGCCCTGGCTGGGTAGCTCAGTTGGTTGGAGTGTCATCCGGTACACCAAAAGGTTGTGGTTTCGATTCCCGGTCAGGGCACATACCTAGGTTGTGGGGTCGATTCCTGGTCAGGGTGCATTCGATCGATGTTTTTCTCTCACATCTGTGTTTCTCTTTCTCTCCTTCTTTCTCTCTTCCTCTTTCCCCCAAATCAATAAAAATATCCTCCGGTGAGGATTAAATACAGATTTGAAGTTGAATCCTTTTGTTTGCATATAAGCAATCAGCTCCTAATGTATTGATTTTATAAGTTAAGATTTTATCTATTGGGCTTACTTATGGCAGGCAGGGCCCACTCACAACGTCCCAGACTTCTCTGGTGTGCACATGTGTGGTATGTATTCTGACTAGCAAGTCAGGAATTCAAGGGCAACCAGACGCCTTTCAGCACATGTCCTTCGCAGCGTGGACCACAGCCCCCCTGGCAAGTCGGAGGTTACTGACTGAAACGCAGCCAGTGGCTGGGAACCGGCGTGTCTTCGCTCCATGACCTTCACAGCTGGCCTGTTTCCTATTAATGACTTTTTGCTTTTGTTGGAGGCCTGGGATGGTGCGGTTTCCTGGTGAGTTTCCAGATCTTCTGCCATTCTTCTTGCACAACTCATTTTCTTTGTGGTGGGTCTCACCAAAGACACCGCGTGCAGAGCGGGGCCTCTGGAAACGATCATGTTTCAGCAGCAGAACTGCTTTCACATCTGCTGTCATTTACAGCCAGCATCTCTGGGCTCGCCCGCGGGAAATATCCCGCAGAGCGGCATTGGGAAACCCTGGCAGAGGGGCCCGGAGGTGCCCTGTGACTTTCCAGAGGGTTCCTGGGAGACCTCAGCCCAAGGCCATTTTTGTACTTGGGTTTCACGCTTTGAAATGTGAACATATAGAAATGGGGAGTTTATGACTGTGACTTTAGGCTTCACCACATTTACTACCAAACTCTTAGTCATCACCGTAACACTCAGCTTCAAACAGGCTGTGGTAGTTACTGAAAAATGTTGTAGATCAAAGTAGAAAACATTGAACAAAGTATTTTCCTGTTGACTTTGAATTGCTATTTGGGAAGTATTTAAAAAATATTTTTCTGCCACTTTGAAATTAGTAGGGATTCCTAATTCCTTCTTTAAATTTTTTTCTAGCACCCATGTTGTTCATAAAATGTACATATTGATTCGCATGGGATTGCCAGGATTTTGGTTTTATTTGATTCAAACAGTCAACAACATTGGCAATTTCCTGTGATTCAAACAATATCTGAATAGGAAAAATTTTACTTATAATTTTGAAGTTGAGCCCTGGCTGGGTAGCTCAGTTGGTTGGAGTGTCATCCGGTACACCAAAAGGTTGTGGTTTCGATTCCCGGTCAGGGCACATACCTAGGTTGTGGGGTCGATTCCTGGTCAGGGTGCATTCGATCGATGTTTTTCTCTCACATCTGTGTTTCTCTTTCTCTCCTTCTTTCTCTCTTCCTCTTTCCCCCAAATCAATAAAAATATCCTCCGGTGAGGATTAAATACAGATTTGAAGTTGAATCCTTTTGTTTGCATATAAGCAATCAGCTCCTAATGTATTGATTTTATAAGTTAAGATTTTATCTATTGGGCTTACTTATGGCAGGCAGGGCCCACTCACAACGTCCCAGACTTCTCTGGTGTGCACATGTGTGGTATGTATTCTGACTAGCAAGTCAGGAATTCAAGGGCAACCAGACGCCTTTCAGCACATGTCCTTCGCAGCGTGGACCACAGCCCCCCTGGCAAGTCGGAGGTTACTGACTGAAACGCAGCCAGTGGCTGGGAACCGGCGTGTCTTCGCTCCATGACCTTCACAGCTGGCCTGTTTCCTATTAATGACTTTTTGCTTTTGTTGGAGGCCTGGGATGGTGCGGTTTCCTGGTGAGTTTCCAGATCTTCTGCCATTCTTCTTGCACAACTCATTTTCTTTGTGGTGGGTCTCACCAAAGACACCGCGTGCAGAGCGGGGCCTCTGGAAACGATCATGTTTCAGCAGCAGAACTGCTTTCACATCTGCTGTCATTTACAGCCAGCATCTCTGGGCTCGCCCGCGGGAAATATCCCGCAGAGCGGCATTGGGAAACGCTGGCAGAGGGGCCAGGAGGTGCCCTGTGACTTTCCAGAGGGTTCTTGGGAGACCTCAGCCCAAGGCCATTTTTGTACGTGGGTCTCACTGATTGGGTGTGTCCCTTCCTGCTTTGCAGGTGAACTTGAGAAATCACTTTGCTCATCCTCCTTGGTAGCGAAACGCCATCACGATGCACATGGAGCCCAACTGGGAGAAATCACCAAGTCCAGTCAAAGGGTTAAGTACTGGGACGGTGACTCAGGCAGGGACTCGGGATTCCAGGGAAGTCTCCTAGCCTGGGATGGGATGGAATGAGGGTAGGGGCTGAGCTGAGTCTTTTTAAAGGAGCAAGAGTCAGTCTGGTGACATGCAGGGGACATGGCACTTCAGACAGAGGGGAGAGCATAAGTAAAAAGAGTAAAAACAGAGGAGAGGACAGCACCGTGATGGCGAACCTTTTGAGCTCGGCGTGTCAGCATTTTGAAAAACCCTAACTTAACTCTGGTGCCGTGTCACATATAGAAATTTTTTGATATTTGCAACCATAGTAAAACAAAGATTTATATTTTTGATATATTTTATATATTTAAATGCCATTTAACAAAGAAAAATCAACCAAAAAAATGAGTTCGCGTGTCACCTCTGACACGCATGTCATAGGTTCGCCATCACTGCTCTAGGGCCTTTTCCAGGTTGTTCTGGACGCGATTCAGGAAAGCCTGCTGGGAACCCGGGCTAACCTGAAACGCGCTGCGGGGCTGAGTTGCTGCGATCTTACGAGGGACAGTCCAGCTCGCGGTGAGATTTCCGTCTTTTCAAAGGCGTTGGAGAGTTAGGGGTGAAGATGCCACGGCCCAGGAAGATCCCACACCTCCCCAGCGGGCAGCGAAGGCTCGCCTGTCCGTAATGGAGGAAATGTGAAGAGCTCCGTTGAGCCTGTGAGGCCACGTGCTTCTTGTATGTAAGTTACATGTTGTTCATGTAATCTGCAGGGCGGAGACTTTGGGAGGATTAGTGAATAAGTCAGTCACCTGAAGGACACATGACCAGAGAGGATCAGGCCTCATTTGTGCCTCAACGTGAGCCTCCTGGTTAATAACCCAGCTGTCCTGACCGAACGGAGCCTGCGCTGGGACAGACCTCAGATTTGTGCCGTGACCTTGTACTAATGAATGTATGAAATGCCTTTATTTTCAATATTTTTATTGATTTCACAGAGGAAGGGAGAGGGAGAGAGATAGAAACAGCAATGATGAGAAAGAATCATGGATGGGCTGCCTCCTGCACGCCCCACACTGGGGATCGAGCCCGCAACCCGGGCATGTGCCCTTGACAGTAATCGAACTGGGAGCTCCTGGTTCATGGGTTGATGCTTCACTGAAGCACGCCAGCCGGGCCCACCTTTATTTTCAAAAGTACATGTGCTCTCACTGAACCAGCGCCACCCGGTGGAAATACAGTGCAGTCCAGGCACGCAGTTTAAATATTCCAGTTGTCCCACTAAGAAGTAAAAAGAAATAGGTGCAATTAATGTTCACAATATACTTCATTTAATTCAATAGATGCCAAGTAGTATCATGTCACCCTGTCATCAACATAAAAGTCATTAGTGAGACACTTTATGTCTTAATTTTTGTGAAGTCTTAGCAATCCCGTGTGTGTGGTCCACATCCATTCAGCTGGGCCACCTCGAGGGTTCAGTCGCCTCAGGCAGCTGGTGGCAGCTGAAGTGGACAACAGAGCGGAGAGAGGGGGTGGGACAGAGGAGGAAGAGCCCCTTGCTGGGGAGAGTTCCGTGGTACTGGGCTTCTCAGACATTCTCCTGTTCGAACTTTAATGGAAAGCATTGGCTTCCTTCATTTAACACCCGAGGAGACTGATCAAAACAAGAACACAATCACGTAGACCCAGCGTCTAAGCAAAAGCAGCTGAGCCGTGAGCACGGGCGGCAGCGGTGGCAGCGTGAGATGGGCTTTGGGAACAAGGCTGTGTCTGAGCTGTGAGCTCGGCAGGTCTGGACACCGGGTGGCCTTTCCCCCTCTAATGATGGGCACAGAAGGGACCGTCTTGCGGGGGTTAGTGGGGACTGAAGCGGATTCCTCACGTGGCGTAGCTCGCTCAGTTGGTGTGTGGTGCAGGGAAGGGACTCGGCACAGGTACTGAACCTTCCGCTTCCTCCACCTGCTTGTCTCATGAGGGCACTGGCCCAAACTTTCTCCCCGTTCACCTGAACCGATGTCCTACTCTACATCCCCCGGATCTCCATTTCTGCTGCAGCCCCTGCCCACCGGCCCGCTGTAATGTGGCTGTTACACAAATCAGAACCTTAAAGTGAAGTACCCCTAGTAAGGGTGATAAATCCACCGACGGTCATTCCAGATCCATGAGAAATGTTCCCTGAAAGCCTAACTCCAAGCCAGGTGAACAGACCACAGTACTTTCATTTTTGACCGACAGGTGGCAGCATCGTCTAAGCCACCAATGATCTACCACTCATTCTCTCCAGGTGGAAGGAAATGGATTGTAAAAAGTCTAGCACTGCCCTGGCTGGTTTGGCTCAGTGGATGGAGCGTCAGCCTGCAGACTGAAGGGTCCCGGGTTCTATTTCGGTCAAGGGCACATGCCTGGGTTGTGGGCTCGATCCCCAGTAGGGCGGTGTGCAGGAGGCAGCCAACCAATGATTCTCTCTCATCATTGATGTTTCTCTCTCCCTCTTCCTTCCTCTCTGAAATCAATAAAAATATATTAAAAAATAAAAAAAGTCTGGCACAGTCCACTGTCAGCTCCCAATGTGCTGGGGGAAAGCCGGGCACAGAGCTGCTCATTCGGGGACAGGTGGGGATCAGGCCCTCAGGCTCAGAGTCAGGGTGCCCATAGGGGTGGCGTGGAGAGGGCCCCGGGAGGGCGGCGACAGGATTAACTGCTCTCCTGCAGGTGATCACCAAAGGTCAAGGCGTGGGGTCAGAAAGGGTGGAGGGGTCGACCCTCCGGGGCAATGAAAACAGCAAGAACCTCTGCGAACAGCGTCATGGGACACTCATCTTGTTGGGTCACTTTGGCAACTGGGAAGTGACTTTCCTACTCTCATCCCCCCTTAGCAGGCCCTGTGATCTTTGAATGAGAAGGACTAAAAAGTTAAAAAGTCATTCTGGGTTTTTATAGCTTGTCACCTGGAATTTAAGCCCCCAAAACAATGACAGTTTGGCATCATTGTTAAGCTTTAGGCACCATGTCACTTTCCTGTTTGAATGAACGA
Source organism: Myotis brandtii (assembly GCF_000412655.1). NCBI lineage: Eukaryota > Metazoa > Chordata > Mammalia > Chiroptera > Vespertilionidae > Myotis > Myotis brandtii. The sequence goes on along the minus strand of NW_005370460.1, from coordinate 2,625,309 downwards.
CAGGGCAATGGTGAAATCGTTCTCGCTTCTTTTAACAGCTCCCTGCCCCCCTGCCCCACATGATGAGCCAGACTGAGAAATGTCAGTCTCCTGTGTTTGCCTCCTTGGACCCAGTGAGAGAGACGTAGAAACGTCAATGATGAGAGAGAATCATTGATCAGCTGCCTCCTGCATGCCCCTACTGGGGATCGAGGCTGCAACCGGGCATGTGCCCTGAACAGGAATCGAACTGTGACCTCCTGGTTCACAGGCCGATGCTCAACCACTGAGCTATGCCGGCCGGGTCCATTTCTTAACTCTTTCTATTACCCATTTTGCTTGTGACATGGGTGTTGTATATGGAGGTGTTCTGCTTGTTGAATGTTTGTTTATTGAATGGCTGGCTGGCCGTCAGGACCCCTCCATGTCCAGATAGTTCCTTCCTCCTCATCTCATTAGATGGAACCTCCTGGCGTCCTGACTGCTCAGCTCGGGGGCGGGGAGCCGGGATGAAGTTGGGGAGCAGTTGGTTTTGAGGAGTCAGTGTCTGAACTCAAAGGCGTAGGCGAACCTATGACACGCATGTCAGAGGTGACACGCGAACTCATTTTTTTGGTTGATTTTTCTTTGTTAAATGGCATTTAAATATATAAAATAAATATCAAAAATATAAATCTTTGTTTTACTATGGTTGCAAATATCAACAAATTTCTATATGTGACACGGCACCAGAGTTAAGTTAGGGTTTTTCAAAATGCTGACACACCGAGCTCAAAAGGTTTGCCATCACTGGCGTAGGCAGATGCTGGGTCCTCTTTGGGGACAAAGCTGCAGTTCTCCACGCATCTCAGCATCCGGCCGGTTACTGAGCTGTTTGAGGCGGTCGCCCCGCAGAGGTAGCCCCGAGAATGAGCCTGAGAAGGAGGGTCGATGCTGAGGGAAAAGGAAAAGTGCTTGTCTTGGGAAGGCATGCTGGGCCCTGGGAAATCTGCATGTTGGGTGACTGTTCACCGCATGACTCATAGGTAGAACCCGATTAGACCATCAGGAGCCACAGCCTGGCCACTGGGCCCAGTTTGGTGCAGCCCGTCTGCCGCTGGTGAATGCAGCCGGGAGGGGGGGCTGGGATGGAGCCTCCTGTCCCGTCCAGGCTCCGTGGCTTTCTCTGGCCACATGCGGTGAGCAGCTTGTGTAGAGCGCAGGCGGGCTCCCAGGAGAGAGGGATGGAAGCGCCGCGTGGTGTTATGTTTATTTGGGTTTCATGTCAGGTTCAACTGTACCTCTAGCTGCAGCTCTTAGTGCCTTACCAGCTTGGGCAGAGCTGCGCTCGTCCTTGGCCGGGACCCAGGTGTCATGACCTGCAGGTGTCTGACTTCAGAGACATTTAAATCTGTATTTTGGTGAGCAAATGGGATCAAGAGAAAACAATGAACATATTCCCACCCAGAGCCTTTCCGTCCCCTTGCCTTCTAAGAGGAGAGAAGGCACCCTGGCCAGTGGCTCAGTTGGTTGGAGTGTCATCCCATAACCCAAAGGTTGAGGATTAATTCCTGGTCAGGGCACATGCCCAAGTTTCCTGTTCAATCCCTGGGCGGGGCCCATACAGGTGGCAACCTATCAATGTATCTCTCTCACATCGATGTCTCTCTCTCTCTCAAATCAATAAACACATCCTTAGGTGAGGATAAAAATCCTATCTAATAAAGAGGGAATATGCAAATTGACTGCCACACCATCACAAAGATGGCGGCGCCCACAGCGGAGGCCGAGTTCCTGTAATGAGCCTTAAAGAGCATCAGCAGGGACCTGAGGCTGTGTGGCACTGGGCCGGGGCAGGGGACCTGAGGCTGCGCCCCCCTACCCCGGCGCCAGGCCAGGGGACCTGAGGCTGTGCCCCCCGACCAGGCGGGGCTTGATGGGGGACTTGAGGCTATGCCCTCCGCCTGGCGGGCTTGATGGGGGACCTCAAGGTGTGCCCCCCACCCTGGCCTGGGCTGAGGGAACTCAGGCTGCGTCCCCTGCCCTGGCGCTGGGCCTGGGGACCTCAGGTTGCATCCCCCACCCTGCAGGGCTTGACAGGGGACCTCAAGGCACGCACCCTGCCTCAGTGCCGGGTTGGGGGACCTCAGGCTGTGCCGCCCACCGGCGCCAGGCCAGGGGACCTGAGGCTGTGCCCCCCGACCAGGCGGGGCTTGATGGGGGACTTGAGGCTATGCCCTCTGCCTGGCGGGCTTGATGGGGGACCTCAAGGTGTGCCCCCCACCCTGGCCTGGGCTGAGGAACCTCAGGCCACGTCTCCTGCCCTGGTGCTGGGCCTGGGGACCTCAGGTTGCATCCCCCGCCCGGCAGGGCTTGATGGGGGACCTCAAGGCACGCACCCTGCCTCAGTGCCGGGTTGGGGGACCTCAGGCTGTGCCGCCCACCCTGGCGCTGGACTGAGGGACCTCAGGCCACGCCCCCCACCCTGGCACCAGGCTGGGGGTCCTGAGGCTGCGCCCCCCACCTGGCAGGGCTTGACAAGGGTGGGGCCGGCCGGGTCTGGATTTTGCCCAACGGGGGTGGGGCTGGCTGGGTCTGGGTCTCGTGCGATTTTGAGGCGCTGCGGGTGGGTGGGGACTTGACTCTGGGTCCCACGGCACACCCCATACTCTGACAGGAGGAAGATTTTCATATATATATTTCACTAATTTTCTTTCAACTCTGACACTTCTATTGACCTCAAGGTGTGCCCCCCACCCTGGCCTGGGCTGAGGAACCTCAGGCCACGTCTCCTGCCCTGGTGCTGGGCCTGGGGACCTCAGGTTGCATCCCCCGCCCGGCAGGGCTTGATGGGGGACCTCAAGGCACGCACCCTGCCTCAGTGCCGGGTTGGGGGACCTCAGGCTGTGCCGCCCACCCTGGCGCTGGACTGAGGGACCTCAGGCCACGCCCCCCACCCTGGCACCAGGCTGGGGGTCCTGAGGCTGCGCCCCCCACGCACCCCCTGCCTGGTGCTGGGCCAGGGGACCTGAGGCTGCACACCCCCACCCGGTGGGGCTTGACAAAGGTGGGGCCGGCTGGGTCTGGATCTCACCTAATGGGGGTGGGGCTGGCTGGGTCTGGGTCTGGGTCTCGCGCGATTTTGGTAGGTGGGGACTTGACTCAGTCCCACGGTGTACCCCAGACTCTCATAGGAGAAAGGTTTTCATATACATTTCACTAATTTTCTTTCAACTCTGACACTTCTATTGTAGAGAAAGGGCAAATAGCACTATTAAAATATTTCCTCTAATTAATCCCCTTTTAATGTGCATGAATTTTGTGCACCAGGCCACTAGTAAATAAATAAGTAAGCAGGCCTCTGGGATGGCAGCTGCTCCTGGGCTGAGGCTCCAGGAGGAGAATGGACTAGAGCTGCCGGTTGAGCTGCGCCCGCGCCAGAGGGAGGCATTTCAGGAAGGGAAGCTGGAGGGCGAGGCCTGAGAGGCGGCGGGCACCTGGAGAGGGTGGGCTGGACCCTGGCGGTCCTGTGCCCTGTGGAGAGCAGGAGGGGTGGGGGAAGGGGGCTGGAGGAGTTTATGATCACTAGGAATGGATGTTCCCTTGGTGTCATTTAAAGAAATCGCAGCAAAGATTTCAATTGCTTTTCAGATCTCGTTGAAGACCAGCTTGCTCTTTCTTTGGCGTCGCTGCCTCGCTGCAGGGGTCAGCTTCCCGCGTGTTGCAGGAGCTAACGAGCCAAGATGCTAGTCCCGGATTCACTGTCATGTGCCGTGAGGTCGGGGAGGGGTCCACACGGCGCTGAGTCCACGCTCAGGGTGCCCTATGAACCCTTTTGAAGGGGGCCACCGAGAGGCTCCCCCCAACGCCTCGCTCTGCAGGTGGTCACAGCGAGGCCTGCATCTGAGGGGCTTCATGCCTGAAGTCCTTCTTTCCCCTAAAAGCCAGGCTCCCCGTGGTGTGGGCTGCCCCATGGTAACTGCGTGGTGACCTCCGACACCTGCTCTGTGCAGGGAGGGCAGCGGCACAGCTCAAAAGGGAGGCTCTTTGCAAAGTCGCCCTTTTCCTCGCTTGTGGAAAGCAGGGTCTTGTGACATGATCCCTGGCGTAGCAATCGGGCAGCAGTGTGAGTGGGCACCAGGAACCAGGGCCTGGCCGGGCCGCTGACCTGGTCCCAGAGAACCCCTGAGACTCAGGCGGGTCGGGGCCGGGACTGGAAAATCCGAGGCCAGGGCGGCTCTGGCGTGTGAGGGCCCGGGGCGCAGGTGGCGTTTGCCGAGACGTGGGTCTCCCCAGCTGGTGTCCAGGCTGTCAGTCCAGGAAGGAAGCTTCCATGCGGAGTCCGATGGGATCCCGGCAGCTGCCGGAGGGAGCGACCCTGTGGCTCGAGTATCGGAGCAGAAGCAGATTCTTTTCTTCCTTGTCCCTTGAGCTGCTTCTTTCCACACGTGAGGCAAGGGCTGCCACACGTCCGTTCAACGTGCTGATTCCTGCCGTCATCACAGGAGGGGACGTGCACACACACCAGTCAGTCTCCCCTGGGCTGCACCTCTGTTTCCCTGGAGACGACTCCCCGAAGGAAGGTCCGCGTCCGGACACGTGCACTGTGGAGGGGGCGGTACTTTATGGCCTCACCTCGCATTCACTTTGTATCCCACAGACTCTGGGTTGCAGGCAACGGTTAAAAAGCCAAGTCTAACTACTACCGCCATGTCACGCCTGTGTCACTGGGAAGACCCTGGCTATGTTGCTGAGGCCTGATTTTGTCTCAAGGCCCCCCCCCACCCCCCACACACACTCCTGTTTGGCTGCCCGTCTGTGTGGCTGGCGTGCAGGCCTGAAGGACTGAGCAGCCCGAGCGGCACAGGCGTTGGGGTCAGTCTGAGAGGCCTTTGCTGAGCCTGGGCTCCTCACCTGTGAGGTCACAGCACCGCCGCAGGGAGCCGCGTGAATGTCAATGTCGCATAGGGGTGTGTGCCTCTGTGGCTGAGCGTGGCTCCGCGTCACACCGACTCCGTCACTACGTGACTTGTGTGAAGTGAGGATCGTATGGCACCTGCGTCCAGGCTGTGGCATTTGAGAGGTGGCGGGGAGGTAGCAGGACCTCTGTGGGGTGCCTGGCACAGAGAGCCACCCAGTGCAACGGGAGCTCTGATTTGAGCAGGATTTTGAAATGTGACCGTTAATGGTTTGAATGACAAGATGAACTTAGGCACAGGGCGTGGCCGGGAAAGGGGGCAGCTTGGGGTTGGGGCAGCAGCAGGCCAGGGTGGTGCTGGGCGGAAACCAGCTCTTGCTCCTCATGTGGACGATGCCAGGGGGTCAGAGAGGGGCCCGGCGGGCAGAGGGTCAGCCTGCGGAGGTTCTGGTGGGGTTGGGAAGTGTTCTCTGTAGAATGCCGGCGCCTCACTCCTGCCTTTTCCTCGATCACTCTCACCGCCTGGATGCCTTCAGAGTCAGTCTTACCCCTTCCGTGGAGGCGGAGCTTCCTTCTTCGAGGTGGAGCCAAATCTAACGAGTAAGGAGGGAGACCAAGTTGAGCAACGGATTCAGATTAAAAATACAAAACAAACAAACTAAACCAGTGTGGTTATTTCCCCCCCGACTTTGGAAAACAATGCTATGAGCAAGTTACACCTAAAAAATCAGTTTCATAATCTCACATTTTGTGTATGGAGCATGTTAGGACATACCTGCTGCATATGAGGCATGCGATTAGGGGCGGGGCTTTCAAAGACTGGCATGTAAACCCAGCGTGGGGTGGCGGAGGGACCAGGGGATCGGTCGTCCTTGTGCGGTGAGACGGGGCTGGGGGTTCGTCCAGGTGCCCGGAGTGACACGGCAGTGTGTGTGTGTGTGTGTGTGTGTGTGTGGAGGCGGGGGGTGGAGGTAGCAGCTCCGAGCCTGCGAGGTGGGAAGGAGGAGGTGTTGCTAGAGCAGGTGTTGGAGGGTGAGCATGAAAGTCCATGGGTGAAGAGGGGATGTATGTGTGTCAGAGAGGGGATGGGTGTGCGAAGGCTCAGAGGCCATGAGGGTCAGAACACTGTCCTCAGGAGCAGGAAGGTCACCAGATGGATCGTGGAAGGGCAGTCTCCCCTTAAACACCTCACGTAAGTGATGGAGGCGGCGTGACGCCAAAGCCCAGCCTCTTAGCCACAGAGACGCACACCTTGAGAGCACATTCACATTCACGTGCTGTCTGCGGAGGAGGTGCTGGCGGAGGCCAGGCAAGGCCATCCATCTAAAAAATATAGATTTTTATTGATTTCAGAGAGGCAGGGAGAGGGAGAGAGAGAGAAACATCAATGATGAGAGAGAATCATTGATTGGCTTCCTGCAGGCCACCTACTGGGGTTTGAGTCAGCAACCCAGGCATGTGCCCTGACTGGGAATCGAACCGTGACTTCCTGGTTCAAAGGTTGACACTCAACTACTGAGCCACGCCTGTCGGGCTAGGCCAGTGGTTCTCAACCTTCCTAATGCTGCGCCCCTTTAATACAGTTCCTCATGTTGTGGACCCCCAATTTCATTGTTACAAATTGAACATAATTAAAGCATAGTGATTAATCACAAAAACAATATGTAATTATATATGTGTTTTCCGATGGTCTTAGGCGACCCCTGTGAAAGGGTCGTTCGACCCCCAAAAGGGTCGCAACCCGCAGGTTGAGAACCGCTGGGCTAGGCCTTCCACTTTGGAGAAACTTTCTCAGATATCCAGTCTTAAAAGTTGGCAAATGAAAGGCAGCTGAGAAGATGCGGGTCCTGCCAGATCCCCTTCCCCAAATCCTGCAAGGCTTAAGTGGGAGGAGCCGGGCGTGCAGTGGGCCAGGTTTCCCTGGAGGCTCTCGGGGAGGAAGTGGAGTGGGCCTCCCGCCAGCGCCCACACTGCGCCGTGAATGTACTTTGATCTGTACCTGATGGCTCAACACTGAGCCTGGCCTCAGGGCCACCGTTCTGAGCATGGCAGTGTCCCATACAGCCCGGCAGCTGGAGGCGAGCAGCCGGTGCTGGGGCTGAGTGCATGGACTGACCACAGGCAGAGCCCAGACCAGTGGCCTGACTTCCGAGTGGCCCCAGGTCCTCGGGGACGGTGACAGTCCGATGCCCAGGGCCGACTTCAGAGAGCCTGTGTGGTCGAGAAGCACCTGGTGTTCCCGTGCGGACGGTGTATGAGCCACACTGGATCAACGTCACCCTAAATGAATCCTCATGCCAGCTTGTTTCTCTCCCTCCCTCCGTTTCTCTCTCCTTTCCCCCTCTCTCCTCCCCTCTCTGTTACTCTCCCTGGTTCGTTCTTTTTCTGAGCTTCTGTAAACTGGATCCAGTGATTCAGGGAGAAGCCACAATGCTATCCACCCCCTTTCCTTGTCTCTCCAACAAGCCTGTCGGCTCCTTGCAGGCTGGGCCTTTCACAGACTCTCACGTGGGTACACTCCCTGCATGGAAACACACACACACCGAGCCCCTCGTACTTTCTGGTGACTGTACAACAAGATATTTTAAAGACTGTAATCCAGCCGAGGCTGGCGTGGTCAGCTGCTGGCCTCCACCCTCCATGGTGTCTCTGTGACTCCCTGTGTCCTTTCCCCTCAGTCTCTGCCCGTCCCGCCGTCCAAGGGTCCCGGTGGGCAGAACACACACGTGTGCTCAGCAGGTCCCCTGCAGCCCCAGCTCCCGCATTTCTTACGGCCGCTGGTGCAATCTCACCCCTTGGGGAGCCCTGGCCTGGGCTCCCTGGCCACGCTCACCTCTGCAGATGCTCTTCAGCCTTGTGTTTCTCACAAAGGACACCCCTCTTCAGTCTGCTTTCGATGCAGCTGTCCTTGTTGAGCTGGCTGTGTGGGGTGTCAGGTCAGAGCCACGTGGATGATGTCCCCATTGGGCAGAGTTCTCCTCTGGGCTCTGGCGACGAAGGCCCAACCTTCTTGACACGCTGCGTTCCTTTCTGTGTCTCTGCCTTGGCCCAGCTGCCCGGGTTCCAGTTACGTAGGTTCGAGTCCTGCTTGCTGCCTGAGCTTGGGCACAGTTTTCGCCTCTCCAAGCCCCCATTTCCTTGCTTGTAAAATGAGGACCATAAGGTGGTTGGGAGATTTAAATAAAATGCTGCTTGAACCGAGAGTGCCTGTTTAATGACTGGTGTTGCAATTGTTGGTGTTGCAATGACTGGTGTTGGTGGTTATTTTTATTGTCCCTCCACTCTCTTGGTTCCAATTCTGTCCATCTAGCAAGGCCCACCCACAGCTCTGCCCACTCCAGCCAGCAGGGAGCTCTGCCCGCAAATCTCCCGGTCATGCCTGTCTGAGATTAGTGCTTGGCCTTCAGTATGGAAAGCTGTGGCACTGTTGTGCCAGGTGCTAAGAGCTTCCATCCTCAGTCCCCAGGGTAGAGAGAGGCCTGAATGCTGGGAAGGAAGATTGTCTTGTTGCCTCTCCATGACCAGTGGCACTATCAGCCACCACTCATCTTGTGAGTGTCATGATCTCAGAGGTACAGATTGACACACTCAGTGTGAGCTTCTGTGGGATAAACAGAGACAAGGGCAGCATCTACCCTGGGGATGACAACATCTCGGGGTCCAGCCATCAGCTGGCTTCCCCAGTCACCACTCCTAGCAGGTGGGGGTGGAGGGGGCAGGTCCTTATCCTGAGAAGTCATTTTAAGGTGACTCATGGACTGAAGACTTTGTTTTGACATCTCCCTGTAAAGCTCGTGTTCTCAGCCCTGTGTGCAGTGGAATCACCTGGAAGGGTTTCAAAAAAGTACTGGGAGATCCAAAATGGCGGCGGAGTAAGTGGAAGTGTTAGGGGCAAAAATAGAATATTGGGTAGTAGTTATGGTTATGGGAAATATTAACCATGCTCTGTTAACCATGATTGCCTTGTGCTGGTTAAAGAAAGGACATTCTAACCTGGCTGGGAGTTGTATGCCCCCTGGACCTGGGAATCAACCTTGGACCTGGGAGTCAACCTTGGAATGTGGTCCATTCTCATTCTAGAACTGTCTATTGTAATGGAAAGATTGACAACCTCTTTGCCCAAACAATGGAGTCCCACCCCCGCCTGCATAGCCTGCTTCCCCTACTTCCCCGTATGACCTTTGTCCTACCCTATCTAAGCAGCTGGTTTATGGAGGGTTGCAGAGCAGATTTTTGTGGGTGACCTTCTGCTCTCCCATACTGCTGGCATTACTGGAATAAACACTCATATATGATTTAACCCTGTATCTGCTGAACTGGCTCAAGCAGTGACAGGCAGCCCGGACCCATTGGTTGTCCGGTTTCAGAAGCTACACTGACACTTTCCCAGGACCAAACTGAAAACACAACTAAAATAGAAGAACCACCCTGACAAATCAACTGAGAACTAGCTGGAGAGAACCCTGATAAGCAAGGACGGAAAGTGGAGATCACGTAGAGACTGGTAGGAAGTGCAAAGGCGTGAAAGGGATGGCTGGGCTCCCACAGACAGCAGCTGAAGTTCCAGAGGGATATCTCAGCTGTGGGGGGACCCCGCTGAGAACTCTGGGAACTAAACCCTAAGCTGAGCCCCCCAGCCCAGAGCACCAGAACTGAGAAAGGTGCCCACATAACATCTGGCTGTGAAAAGCAGCAGGGTTGCTGTCCACCAGCAAGTGATGGCTGGAAATGCAGGCACCTCTTAAAGGGTCAATGCACAAAATTTTGTGTGCAGCCACTCACCTTGGGCTCCAGCAGAGGGAGGGCAGAGTGGACTTGAGCTTGGTGAAGAGAGTCCAGGGTGGGGGAGCTCTAGGGTTGGAGCCCAGAGGGTAGCCAGTACAGTTTCCTGTGCTGAGTCAATCTCTCACGCTGTGTAGGAAATATTTCTCCTGCGGACCTTTGCTATCTAGGTGGTTGTTATCTGGGAGGAAATCAGTTGCCACACCCTATTGGAAGACCTCTCACCCTACCCTGTGGTCGATAGTCTGAGGCTAATGAAGGCTGATTATAGTCAGACTACAGGCAGAGGAGGATCTCTGGAGGCTTTGAGTCTTTGCCTGATCTCCTTCTGGGCCTGGGGCTAGGAAAAAACTGACCCTTGTGCACATCTTGGTCCTTTCCAAAGGCACCCAGCCCCAGCAGAAGGAGCCACAGGGTGTCATTTGCTGATAGCTCCAAGCAGGGTACTCAGGGTGAGTCACAAACAGCATCTGACATTGTCCTGCACTAGAGATTTGGAGTCATAGCAGATCTATATAATACATAGACACACACCCAAACAGACAGCCAAAACAGGGAGAGAGAAAAAAAACCCACACAACAACAAGCTCAAAATGAAAGAATAAGAGAATTCTCCAGAAGAAAAGCTAAATGAAATGGAGATAAGAAAGCCGAGGATTGGATCAGTGAATTAGAAGACAAGGTAAGAAAAAAACCCCACTCAATCAGAGAACCAAAAAGAAAAAACAATGAAAAAACAGGAGAACAGCTTACAGGAACCATGGGACAACATGAAACATAACAAAATTCACATAATAGGTGTGCCAGAGGGGAAGAAAGTGATCAAGGGATAGAGAAAGTGTTTGATGAAATAATGGCAAAAACCTCTCTAACCTGGTGAAGGAAAAAGTCACACAAGTTCAGGAGGCACAGAGTCCCAAGCAAGAAGAACCCAAATAGGCCCACGCCAAGACACATTATAATTAAAATGCTAAAAATTAAAGACAAAGAGAGAATCTTAAAGGCAACAAGAGAAAAACAAACTGTTACCTACAAAGGCTGTCAGATGAGTTATCATCAGGAACTCTACAGGCCACAAGGGAATGGCATAAAGTGTTCAAGGTAATGAAAAGCAAGGATCTGAAACCAAGATTATTATACCCTGCAAGGCTTTCATTAAAAATAGATGGTGAAATAAAGAGATTCCCAGACAAAAAAAGACTAAAGAGTTTATCACCACCAAAACAGCACTATAAATAATGCTAAAGGAATTACTGTAATGAGAAAAAGAGAGAGAGAAACATAGGCATAAAGAATTAAAATGGCAATAAATAAGTACTTATCAATAAGAACCTTAAATGTAAATGGATAAAATGATCCCATCAAAGGACATAGGTAGCTGAATGGATATAAAAACATGATCCAATTATATGCTATCTACAAGAGACCCACCTCAGAGGAAAAGACTCACACAGGATGAGAGTGAAGGGATGGAATATATTTTTCCATGCAAATGGAAATGAAAAAAAAAGCGGGGATAGCAATACTCATATCTGACAAAATAGACTTCAAAATGAAGGCCATCACAAGAGACAAAAAGGTCACTACATAATACTAAAGGGATTGGTCCAACAAGAGGATATAACCCTGGTAAACAGATGTGCACCAATATAGGAGCACCTAAATATATATAAAAAAACGTTTAGAGGACTTTAAGGGAAAGATCCACAGCAGTGCAGTCATGGTAGGGGACTTTAACACCCCACTGGTTCATTGGACAAAAAACAAGAAAAATTAATAATAAACTATTTAACCCTACAACTTAAAGAATTAGAAAGCAAATAACAAGAAAATCCCAGAGTAAGTAGAAGGAAGGAAACAATAAAGATTAGAGCAGAAATAAATGACATAGAGACTAAAAAAACAATACAAAAAAAATCAATGAAACCAAGAGCTGGTTCTTTGAAAAGATAAGATTGATGAACTGTTAGCCAGACTCATCAAGAAACAAAGAGAGAGGACCCAAATAAATGAAATCAGAAATAACAGAGAGAAAGTAACAATTGACCTCACAGAAATATAAAGGGTTGTAAGAAAATACTATGAACAACTATATGCCAACAAACTGGATGAAATGGACAAATTCCTAGAAAAATACAATCTCCCAAAACTGAATCAGGAAGAATCAGAAAACCTAAGTAGGCCAATAACAACCGATGAAATAGAAGCAGTAATCAAAAAACTCTCAGCAAACAAAAGCCTGGGTCTAGATGGTTTCACAGGGGAGTTTTACCAAACATTCAAAGAACTAACACCTATACTCCTCAAATTAGTCTAAAAAATCCCAGAGGAAGGAACACTTCCAAGCTCTTTTTATGAGGCCAGCATTATCCTAATTCCAAAACCAGGTAAATACACTGCAAAGAAAGAGAATTATAGGCCAATATCCATGATGACCATAGATGCTAAAATCCTCAACAAAATATTAGCAAATTGCATCCAGCAATATATTAAAAAGATTATATACCATGATCAAGTGGGATTTATTCCAGGGAAGCAATGCTGGTACAATATTCACAAATCAATAAACATGATACATCACATAAACAAACTGAAAGACAAAAATCACATGATTACATCAATAGACGCAGAAAAAGCATTTGACAAAATCCAACACCCATTTTTTATAAAAACTCTCAGCAAAGTGGGGGAGTATATCTCAACATGATAAAGGCCATATATGACAAACATACAGCGAACATCATACTCATTGGGCAAAAACTAACACCATTTCCCCTAAGAACAGGAACAAAATGGGGATATCTGCTCTCATCATTCTTATTCAACATAGTACTGAAAGTCCTAGCCACAGTGATCAGACAAGAGAAATAAAAGGCATTCACATTGGAAAGGAGGAAGTAAAACTCTCATTATTCGTAGATGACATGATATAGTACATAGAAAATCCTAAAGACTCCACCAAAAAACTTCTAGATTTAATAAAGAAATTCAGCAATGTAGCCGGATACATAAGAACAAAGAGAGAGGACCCAAATAAATGAAATCAGAAATAACAGAGAGAAAGTAACAATTGACCTCACAGAAATATAAAGGGTTGTAAGAAAATACTATGAACAACTATATGCCAACAAACTGGATGAAATGGACAAATTCCTAGAAAAATACAATCTCCCAAAACTGAATCAGGAAGAATCAGAAAACCTAAGTAGGCCAATAACAACCGATGAAATAGAAGCAGTAATCAAAAAACTCTCAGCAAACAAAAGCCTGGGTCTAGATGGTTTCACAGGGGAGTTTTACCAAACATTCAAAGAACTAACACCTATACTCCTCAAATTAGTCTAAAAAATCCCAGAGGAAGGAACACTTCCAAGCTCTTTTTATGAGGCCAGCATTATCCTAATTCCAAAACCAGGTAAATACACTGCAAAGAAAGAGAATTATAGGCCAATATCCATGATGACCATAGATGCTAAAATCCTCAACAAAATATTAGCAAATTGCATCCAGCAATATATTAAAAAGATTATATACCATGATCAAGTGGGATTTATTCCAGGGAAGCAATGCTGGTACAATATTTACAAATCAATAAACATGATACATCACATAAACAAACTGAAAGACAAAAATCACATGATTACATCAATAGACGCAGAAAAAGCATTCGACAAAATCCAACACCCATTTTTTATAAAAACTCTCAGCAAAGTGGGGGAGTATATCTCAACATGATAAAGGCCATATATGACAAACATACAGCGAACATCATACTCATTGGGCAAAAACTAACACCATTTCCCCTAAGAACAGGAACAAAATGGGGATATCTGCTCTCATCATTCTTATTCAACATAGTACTGAAAGTCCTAGCCACAGTGATCAGACAAGAGAAATAAAAGGCATTCACATTGGAAAGGAGGAAGTAAAACTCTCATTATTCGTAGATGACATGATATAGTACATAGAAAATCCTAAAGACTCCACCAAAAAACTTCTAGATTTAATAAAGAAATTCAGCAATGTAGCTGGATACATAAGTAACACCAGAAATCAATGGCATTTTTATACACCAATAAGGGCCGGTGCATGGATTCGTGCACTGGTGGGGGTGTGGCCTGCGAGGATCAGCCCGCTGTGGGAGCACCGCTCATCCCAGTCAGCTGAGTGGCTGTGGACCCGCCCTCTGAGCAGTTGCTCCCACTGTGGGAGCACACTGACCACCAGGGGGCAGCTCCTGTGTTGAGCGTCTGCCCCCTGGTGGTCAGTGCGCGTCATAATGACTAGTCGACAAATCGTTCTGGTCGTTCCACCATTCGGTTGCTGGGCTTTTACTAGTATATATATAGATAACAAATTCTCAGAAAGAGAAACTAAATAAACAATCCTATTTACCATTGCAACAACAAAAAATATTAAGATACTTAGGAATACACTTAACCAAGGAGGTAAAAGACTTATACTCAGAAAACTATAGGACATTGAAAGAGGAAGACATAAATAAGTGGAAGAATATACTGTATTCATGGACTGGTAGAATTAACATCATTAAAATGGCCATATTACCTAAAGCATTCTATAGATTCAATGCAATCCCTATAAAAATACCAATGGCATATTTCACAGATCTAGAACAAATACTCTAGAAATTTATATGGAACCAAAAAATTCCCTGAATGGTTGCAGCAATCTTGAGAAAGAAGAAAAAAGTTGGAGGGATCACAATGCCAGATAACAAGTTATCCTACAAAGCCACTGTAATCAAAACAGCCTGGTACAGGTACAAGAACAGACATACAGATCATGGAACAGACATATAGATCAATGGAACAGAACAGAGATCCCAGAAATCCATTGTGCTCAATTAATACTTGACAAAGAAGGCAAGAGCATACAATGGAGTCAAGACAGTCTCTTCAATAAATGGTGTTGTGAAAATTAGACAGATACACGCAAAAAATGAAACTAGACCACCAACTTACACCATACACAGGAATAAACTTAAAATGGATAAAAGACTTAAATGTAAGTCGTGAAACCATAAAAATCCTAGAAGAAACCATAGGCAGCAAAATCTCA
>NW_005370460.1:2603588-2609732 GCF_000412655.1 Myotis brandtii | reverse complement strand
AGAAAAGAGGAAGAGGGGGAGGGGGGGGGGGGGGGGGGGGGGGGGGGGGGCAGGAAGAGCTTAACCGAAGAACTTGTGTGCATAAATGCACAACCCATGGACACAGACAACAGGGTGGTGAAGGCCTGGCGCAGGGGGCAGGGATGGGCTAGAAGAGGTCAATGAGGGGAAAGCAGGGGCATCTGTAACACAATAAAGATTCAAAAAGGATCCGATGCCTGGGCCAGCATCCGGGCCAGTTCTCTCTGAATCTGTGGGTGGCACCTGGACGGTTGTGTCTGTCCAGCCTCCAGGTGCCTTCCTTGGGCAGCCCAGTCCAGATCGCTGCTCCTCTGAGGCAGGTTCCCAGCCCCTCCCCTGGGGAACTGGCTGTGGTTTGAATTCCTGTGTATTGGCCTGTTTTTCTGGGGTGTTGACGGCAGTAATGTGTAGGAATCGGCTTTTAAGGGGGTCTGGATGTCTTAAGGGCCAAGCCATGCTCCAAAGAGAGAGTTTATTGTTCGAGGCTGCCCTGCAGTCGGCCAGGCTGTTCAGGACACCAGGTGTGCCCAGGAATAGAATTTTCCCTGCCCCAGGTCACTGGCGCCATCTCAGGGCTGACAGGCTCCCCGGGGACCTAAAGTATTTATAGCTCTTACAGTATTTCTGCAAGGTGAGCTTTGCTGCCAGGGACCTGACATGGAGCCACTGAGAGTCAGGAGGTGAGGACCTGGGCTCTGGGCTGCGGGCTGCTGGGCAAATGCCTCCAGCAGGGAGGGGCAGGCGCCCTTCACGGAGAAGGGGAGGGAGGGAGGGAAGCTGGGGGCACCTGCCCAGGCCTCCTCCTTCACCTTGTCTGCCAAACGCTGCAGAGGAGTCAGCGAAGACCCTTTAAGAACATATTTACTGAGGTGTAAGGTACATACTGTAGGCTTCATCTGTCGTAAGCGTACTCGTCAATGAGACTTAGTGGAGTTACAGGACTGTGCAACCTTTACCACAACCCAGTTTTCGACTATTTCCACCACCCCAGGGAGGTCCTTCCTGCCTGTTGCATCAGCCGCTGCTCCCAGCCCAGATCCAGGCAGCCACAAACTGTCTGGATTACTGTCGCTTCACGACAAGTTTTGCAATTAGTGAGTCTACGTCCTCCAACTTTGTTCTTTTCTCTCTTCCTTCCTTCCTTCCTTCCTTCCTTCCTTCCTTCCTTTCTTTCTTTCTTCCTTTCTTTTTTTCTTTTTCTTGTTTTGTTAATCTTCACCTAAGAATATTTTATCCTTTGATTTTTAGAGAGAGTGGAAGGGGGGAGGGAGAGAGAGAGAAACATCATCGTGAGAGAGGAACTTCGATTGGTTGCCTCCTGCACGCACCCAGACCGGGCGGGAGCGAACCTGCAGCCCCGTTACATTCCCTTTACCGCCAGAGCTGACCACCAGCATCGCCTCCACGGCTGGCTGCTGCGGAGAACCGATAACCCTTTTATAGTCTTAATGGTCATAGACGATTTGTTTGGCCTTATTTTCTAACGGCCTTGATCAAATCCACAGGCTTTGAATTTGAATCCCAGAAATGAACACCTGTTAGCAACAGAAAAAGGCCAATGGCAGAATCGTGCAAAACCAAAAGTGGGAACATTAATTTTGTTAATTTCCTTAACACGGCATCTTTTCCTCTGGACAGAGAGGGAGACCCAGTTGGGAGAGAGAACGCGAACCAGGGCGTCCGGAAGCCCTGGTTGCTGGCCCTCTCAGTCCTGCCAGGCCCGAGCCAGGGGAGGGGCGGTGGTAGCCTCGGAAACCTTGGTGTTCTTTCCCACACGACGGGACAGCAATCCCTTTCGAGCTGTGGCGGGGCTTAGTGAGTGGGCAGTCATCAGCGGCCGAGGCTGTGTTCTGTGGGGCCCGGCCCTCTCCTGCAGGCGGCCCGTGCTGGAGGAAGCATGTACACTCCCGCGAGGTGTCCGTAGCCCTGGGTGACCTCAGCTGTGTAGGCGGAGCTGAGCGGAGGGTCCTTGCCACAGGCTACTCAGACCCGCTGCCTGCAGCCCCTTGAACGCAGACTCACCAGCTGCAGTTCTCACTGCCCCATCAATGGCACCTTAGCTTCACTTCCCCGCGAGGCTCTTCTCTTATTGGACCTAATCTCCTTCACCCTTCTGAGGTCGACCCCTTCCAACTCTCCCATCCACACTCGTCTATCTGAAACAAGTATACAAGATGAGTGTGGATGGGAGAGTTGGAAGGGGTCAACCTCAGCGAAAGTACCTCAATCAGATTGAGGAGGTTTTTAGCAAAGGCCTGCTTAGGAGTACCCTAATTAAGTTAATAACAATGTACCTTCCTATATAGTTTAAGTTTAAAAAATTTGGCTCTCAAAAGAAATTTCAATCATTGTACTGTTGATATTTAGCTCTGTTGACTAATGAGTTTGCCGACCACTGTCCTAGGTGCGAGGGTGCCCTCTCAGAGCTTACGTTGCATTCTGGCGGGAAGGTGGGGAGATGGCACTTCTTACCTTGCAGACCACTGTTCAGTTTATTATCTGTTACATTTGATTCTTGTCTGAGGTCACAATAGAGCAGGGTGAGGGGGGCCATGTTGTATGCGTGCGCATGTGTGCATGTGTGTATCTGCACACACATGTGTGTGTGCTTATGTGCATGTGCACACATGTGTGCAGCGGATTTTGAGGGCCTGTAATTCCAGGCAGAGGGAACAGCCTGTGCGAAGGCTCTGCTAACAACAATAGGGTGGCCAGTGAGGCTGGGGCCCAGTGAGCCGTGGGGACCTGGCAGAAGATGATGTCAGCGAGGCAAAGGGCGAGTACGGGGTGCGGGGCAGATCTCTAGGGCCTTGTGGGACATTGTCAGGATTTGGCTTTTCCTGAGCGGTTTCCTGGCTCTGAGTGTCATAGCTGGTTCTCATTACTCTCCCCCTTCCCCACTCAGCATTGTGCTTTGTGATCCATCCATGTTGCTAAGCATCCATCTAGTCAGTTGCTTGTAACAGTTCCCTTGCACTCTATAAATTTCACCCCCTTCCCAATCCCCGTCACTACATGGACTACCGCGGTCGGTCCCCATGTGTGTTCCATTATGGATGCGTGTGATCACGTCTGTGGGCGATACACCCAGAGCTGGTGGGCTCACTGGGTGGCAGGGCAGGCTCTCGCTGGGTGTGACCTACGTCCCGCTAGACTGCTGTCGGGTGGGCTGTGCACATCCCTCCCGCAGTGCCCTTCCCATGACCCCACGTCTCTGCCAACACGTGACACTGTCCAGCTGTCATTCGTTGCCAATCTCACAAGTAGAGGTGACATCTACTGCTTTGATTTGCGTTTCTCTGATTACTAAGGAGTGTGAGCACCTGTCTCTGTGCTTGTTGGTTTCGGAGGTTTCTTCTTGGATAAATTGCCCATTCATGTCCTGGGCCAGTTTTTCTATTGGGATTCTTGTATTTTTATTTTTGGTTTGCGGGAGTTTCTTGTATGTTCTGGAAAATTTCCATAGTTGATTTCAGAAGGTTAGGTTTGAGGTGGCCTTCCAGGTAATCAAGTCTAACCACCCCATTTTATGGTTGGGAAAACTGAGGCCCACACAATGAAGTGATTTGGTAAGATCACACGCACAGGGGGAAGCTGAGGCTAGAAGCGGGTCCTCTCCCACTGTCTTGTGTGAAAGAAGTGGGGTCCTTCTCGTGAGGCAGGACTGAGCGTAGGTGATGAGAGGCACTGCCTGGCTGGTCGCCTGTCGTCTGCCTGCTGTGCGGGCACAGGGCCACCTGCCCCGAGACCAGCGCTGGACTCCAGAGGCCCCTGCAGTCCCTGGGGCCCAGGGCGACCATTCTTCCCGCTCACACGCCGCCACTTCACTTCAGGCCCGTACCTCCTCATGTTTGACGGGTGTTCCTGAAATGTCAGTGCGATTCACCCAGAGGCCACATGAAACCAGAGGATGGCCCGCCCTCCAGAGGACCGGGCACAGGGCCCCGCATTTCATGCAACACCTCCAGGCCGTTTCCTGGCCACCTGGCTGCCCTCTCCTGTCCCGGGGGTGCTCTAGCCTGTCTCCCGCCGAGAGCACGCCCTGCACAAACCTCACTGCACAGAAGTGCTCCGTCCTCGGTGCCGTCCTGGCTCCTCAGCGTAGGGGCCGGACGTGGTCGCTGCCAGGAGGCCTCTGGCCCCTCGGGGACTCAGGCTCAGGGCGCAGCGGATGCAGAAGCAGCAGGCAGTCGGGCAGCCCTCGCTGGGCACTGCCCTTCGGCTCAGGGTGGACACCCCCCGGGAAAGGTGGTTAAAGACACCTCTGGCCGGTGGCAACACCATAGACCAGCCATCTTTTCCTTACAAACCCACTCATTTTTATCAGCTAAGCACGCACTTGAGTGAGAGGGGTGTAGTCCCACAGAGCTGGGGTGAGAAACGCCTGTCTTCCCTCCCCTCGGGCTTCTCCTCCCAGGACAGGGCACTGAGATCGGCTGGTTTTGTGCATCGCTGAAGGGCACGCTGCCTGTCCCCAGGTGGCTATTCTGCTTCAGGCACCGTCTGTGGACGTCCCGGGTGACAAGGAGGAGGTGCCCTTCCCCCCTGCCGTCCGTGTCCCTTCTCACTCCCCATGTGGGCAACAGCTCAGGGGGTTCCCGGCCTCAGCGACTGTGCTTTGCCGCCTGATGTCCGTGTCAGCATGTGGGTGCTGCCTTGGCTCCTGCCCACTGCTCCCATCTCCCCTTCCCGGTCACTCGTGGAGTTGTGTCCACTGTCCGTGCGACGAAATGCTGACATTCATGCACTTCTGCTCCTACTGCCCCTGCACCGCCCCCCCAGCACTGCAGTAAGGCTGGTCTCCTTGTTTCCTGTCCCCCCGACAGCCACAGGAGCTTTAGAGCCCATGTAGGGCCTGCGATTCTCCCTCCCGGAGCTCTCGGTGTGGGGTCCGCAGGGAAAGTGCAGGCTCCCGCCGTGGTGGGCAGGACACAGACTTGTCTTCCTGGCGCCCAGACTGCGTTTGCCGGCTGTAAGGTTGGGGCCATGAGAAATAGGATGCAAGTGACACATCAATTCCAGGCCCAGGCAGCTAAGAGCTGTGTGCCCGCGACACCCCACTCCCTGCAGGGAACCCCAGGACTGTGGTCCAGGGGCTGGCACCTCACTCCCTGCAGGGAACCCCCAGGACTGTGGTCCAGGGGCTGGAGCTATGGGAGGGAGGAGGGCTGCCCCCCACACTGGACTCCACCCGTGAGAGGAAGTCTTCGTGGTGCTGAGCCAATGACACTGGGTTTATCTGCTACTGCACAGCCTGTCCTAGCCCTGAGTGACGGGTGCATCTGAGGCCCTGCAGGGTCCGGCCTCCCTTCCCTCTGACACAGTCTCCCTTCCTTCCCTTCGCCTGGACCCCACTCTCACGGCGCCAGCCCGAAGCTGCCCACAGTGCGCTGGGCCCTCTGCTAGCCCTTCAGGAACCACAGCCACTCTCGGTGCACAGAGCGCGGGCATCGGGGGCAGGCAGCCTGGATTCCGCCTGTGCTGCCTCCCTTCAGCTGTGCGATCCTGAGCTGGTCACTTAGCCTCTCTGAGCTTCAGGAGAACAAGGCTGGCAACGACCACCCGACCTGGCTGCTGAGGGTTGGCCTGGAGAACGTGTATGTGCGCCTCCCTCCTCTGCTCTGTGCAAGGCTCACACGACAGCTGCTGGTTATGTCGCTAGACATCTCTGGGGCAGAGGGGAGGTTTGAGGGGGCAGTTTCCTGTGGCTTCGGGTGGCTTTGCGGCTGCCTGGCCGGCCTCGATCAGGTGCTGGACCTGCCCAGGCCTCACTGTCACTGTGAACGCCTGTGAACGTTATGGGGCCACTGTGACCATCACGGGAGGGAGCGTGGAGGCGCCCGCGGGAGAATTTCTTAGTGTCAGCGCTTGTCACTGTGTCCAGTATTTTTCTCCCCTCGATTCATTTTATGCTGGACCCCCTCCCCAATTGCTTACCCTTGGAGGGCTCATCTTCATCCTGAGCTCCCTGCCTCTCCCTCCACGGAGGGGGGCTGGGTGCTCATTAGACACCAGCTGCCTGCTTTGGTGCGACTCCCTCAGTCCTGGGATGCTGCACCTGTTTCCAGACTTTTTTGCCATAAAAACTTTATTTTACTAATAGGCTCCAGCCTCTATGACAGC
>NW_005370460.1:2580371-2603488 GCF_000412655.1 Myotis brandtii | reverse complement strand
TCAGCTGAGGGAAGCCGTCCTGGCCCGAGTCCGACCTTCTCTGGAAAATGCGCCTGCTGACCTCCACGGGCTGCCCGTGCTCGTCCTCGTCCTCCGCGTCGCTCGACTTGCGCCGGGCGTTCTGGTAGACCACGGCGCACACGCCCGTGAGCCAGGCGGCCACGGTGCCCGCCGAGAAGATGCAGAAGCCGATGAGCAGCAGGAAGATGTAGTCCTGCCGGTCCAGGTGGGTGATGCACATGTACCGCAGCGGGTTCCCCACCTGCGTGATGGGCCAGCCGGCCAGCTCTGTGGGCTCCACGCACGTGGCGTTCTGATCATCTGGAGGAGAAGCACAGCAGGACATGGTGAATGGCGGAACCCCCGGCGTCAAAGGGCACCTGGAGAGGCGGCCTGGAGCCTGGCTACTCAGGGTGTGGGCTGGGGGCATCACCTGGGCCTCATCAGATGCAGCATCTCAGGCCCCGCCCAGCCCTCCTGGGTCAGGGTCTGCAGCTTCATGAGACCCCAGGGGCTTTGTGGCATGAAGTTTGAGAATCGTGGAGCCCAGGACTGCCTCCTGCCCCAGCTTAGCTTCCTTCGGGTCACCTCCGAAAATGGGCTTTGCTTCCAACAGTCCTCAGAGATCCAGACACCACAACAGGAGCGGGAGCGTTTGGAAACCTAGCAAGATGGCCACGGAGCGTGGACACTCCACAGCCCACCCCTGTGCTCCCTATCTCCCTCCCTCCCTCCCTCTCTCCCTCCTGGTGACCCAAGCTGTGTTTTTCTCTGCACTTGTGCCTGAGCCCAGCCAGGACCACAGAGGCCACCCCAGGTATCACACGCCACTTGTCCCAACGCTCAGGGACCAGATTCCCGGGAAGCCTCCGCAGCCGGGAGGAACCAGTGGGGAGAGAGCCGTCCGGGGAAGCATCACTGGCTGGTCACATGGTCCACACGCATCTTCAATCCTTTTTAGCAGCTGACTTTGCGGCCCGGCTCCTTCCCTTAGCACCTCCCACATCAGCCCCGTGGACTTCAGAGTAAAACAGAAAAAGAGGCTCTGCAGCCAGCGAGCTCAGGGCTCAAGTGCAGACTGTCACGCACGAATTTTGTACACATGGCGGTTGCCCGTTCTCCCCCCGAATCCCAGCCTCATCGTAGACGTGCAGAGAATGACACTCTTCTCAGAGTCCTGGCGAAGATGAGCTGCGGGGTGGGGGGTGGGGGCGGGGGGACAAGCTGCTGAATGAACTGCAGGCATCACACCACGGGGCTTACACTCAGGGTAAGCGAGATGAGCTGCGGGGTGGGGGGTGGGGGCGGGGGGACAAGCTGCTGAATGAACTGCAGGCATTACACCACGGGGCTTACACTCAGGGTGGGACCGGGGCTGGAATTAGCAAAATTCAAAGCCGAGCAGCGAAGATTGACCAAGTTCTGACGACATGCTAAGCGATGCCCAAGTGCTCTCTCACGGAATTCTTAGAACCACCTGCACAAGGAACGTTATCCTCCTCCTTCACCCAGAAGGAAACAGACTCAGAGCTGGTGTGCATCTGGAAGGTTCTAGATACCCGAGGATCCAGGCAGCATGGGAAGATGAGAACGTCTCACTGAGCGATCGCAGTGTGTTCTGCAGAAGTGGGAGCCTCAGAGCTGGTGCGGAGAGCAGCTCCCCCTAAACTCAGGGTGGGACTCCAGACCCTGTAGGGCGTGGAGCTCCTCGCTCAGGAAGGGAGGGGAATCGGGTTTGTGTTAGAGTGAGAAGCAGGAGAAGGCGAGAAAGGAACCGTGACTGGAGCTGATGGGGACCCGGCAGCGGGTGGGGTGGCAGGAGAGAGCGGCCAGGCCGAGGCTAGGCCCTGTCTGAGCTGGACGCTGCCCCTGCACGTGGCCGCTGGGACCCTGCACCTCCAGGGACACCGTGTCACCTCCAGGAGGGCCTCCCGTGGGTGTGTGGGGAGGGCTCCTCTGGGAGGGGATGCTGGCAAGGTGTCTGTGACAGAGGGGAGGAGAGGAAGGAAGGGAGCCCCTCTCTAGTCTGAGTGTGGACACCTGGGGCGCCCTCCCCAAGGTGACTGGCGGGAGAGGGAAGGGGCGGGTCCTGGGCCTCCCTCCAGGTTGCCCTCAGGGGCAGAGACACAGTGCTCCACGCCTCACGGTCAGCCCGGGTGGGTCCCGGGTCGGTCGGGGCTCTGGGAGGCCCGGGGTGTGGTGGGCGAGGCTCCTCGGGAATTCGGGCAGGAGGGGGCTCTGTCACTTGCCCGGGAACATGCAGACACAACATGGGAACATGCAGAGATGTGCCTGAGAAGGAAACGTGGGATTCGAGGGTCTGGGTGTGTCTGTTGTGGTGGGGGGGAGGTTTATCGAATTCTATTTTTAAAAAGAGTTGGCTTTCAAATTGGGGCTCCGGCTGCAGAGACTAAACATGAAACACTCATTTCCCCACTTGGAGCGCCACCTTGAAAGGAGCCCTTAGGCAGCGATTTCCCGCGTGTTGGGCTGCTCTTAGTGAGGGTGTGGGGGGCCCTGGGGAGGGCGCCTGGGTTTTTCTACCGACTTTCTCTCCTCCCCTTCCCTGTCCCTGGGAGGTGCCAGCTGTCCCCCCAGCAGGCCCCTATGCCCACTTTCCCCAGGTTCCCAGCAGTGGTTCCCTTCACACACGCCCGGGATTTCCCTGCTGCAAGCGCAGCTGTGCCCAGGGCTCTCGCTCAGAGCCTCCTCCACCCCTGCGGCCTCGGATCACCTCGGGCACCTGGCCGGGCCCTGAGCCCGGAGCACCTGCCCTTCCCGCCTTCTCGCCGACTTCTCAGCACTTCCGGCTGCAGCCCCCTCCGTGCCTCCGGCCCCCTCAGGGCCTCCTGCCCCTTCAGGGCCTCCTGCCCCCTCAGTGCCTCCTGCCCCGCCATTGCTCTCGCCCACCCAGAGTTGCCTTACACCTTTCCTTCCGCATCCAGAGCCTGCCCCCAAGTTTATGATCAGTTCCTCTCTGTCCTCTAAGGTCGAGTGTAAATGCACCCACTCAGGAGCCTTTCCCCGTCGCTCAGAGGACATACTGTCCCCACCGCTGCCCACCTGCAGCATTTCTTCCTGTCACCCCGATCGCCCCGTCGCGTGGTGGTCATTCACCAGGAAAGGGTGCACTGTTCCCTACCCCACAAGCCGACTTTAGCTCCTGTAACCCGTGTCTGATCATTATCCTTCCTGTTAATAGGAACTGCCATTCATTGAGAGAATTAGTTGATTTTTAAATACTTGGGGGATTCGATAGTAATATTTTTATTATTGAGTTCTAGTTTAATTCTACTGCGGCCAGAGACACACTCTCTATGATTTCAAGCCTTTGGAATGGATGGAGAATTTGCTTTATGGCTGAGGATAAAGTCAGTTTCAGTGCATTTGGCATGTGTCCTGAAAACATGTTCTGTCTTTATTAGGTACATTGTTGCACGGATGTAGGTTGTGGTTTTACAGACTCTTCTATATCGTCACCGACTTTTGATCTTTTCTGACTTTTATGGACTTTACTGGCTTTTCAGAACTGTCGTCTCTGAGCTGCTATTAGTCGATTAGTTGTGCATTCGCTATTGAGAGAAGTGCGGTCATCGAACCTGTGAAGCAGGAGGTCGTGGTTCGATTCCCGTCAGGGCACATGCCCGGGTTGTGGGCTCGACCCCCACTGGGCAGGATTATTCCCGTCAGGGCACATGCCCGGGTTGTGGGCTCGATCCCCGCTGGGCTTGTGCAGGAGGCAGTCAATCAATGATTCTCATCATCGATGTCTCTCTCTCTCTCCCTCTCCCTTCCTCTGTAAAATCAGTAAAAAATATTAAAAAATAATAAAGTCACCAGTTAAGTGTGCATTTGTCGACTTCTCCATATGGTTCTGTCTAGTTCGTCAGGGCACATGCCCGGGTTGTGGGCTCGATCCCCGCTGGGCTTGTGCAGGAGGCAGTCAATCAATGATTCTCATCATCGATGTCTCTCTCTCTCTCCCTCTCCCTTCCTCTGTAAAATCAGTAAAAAATATTAAAAAATAATAAAGTCACCAGTTAAGTGTGCATTTGTCGACTTCTCCATATGGTTCTGTCTAGTTTAGCTTTACGAATTTTCAAGCTAAGTTATTAGATGCAGGAAGTTACACCTGACATCTCTTCCTGGGACAGCTACCCTTTCTCACTGAACTTTTCCCCATCATCTCAAGTGATGGTCTTGTCTTACAGTCTCCTGTGTTTGGTGACATTAGAGGGCCGTATGGAATCTCTTTGGCCAGGCTCCCCCTTGTGTGTCCTTTCCCACGTTCCTACATTTAAGGTATAGTTTTGTGAGCAGCATGGAGCTGGATTTTGCTTTTCACCCAGTCTAGCGAACCATGCATTTGAATCAGCCCATTAGCATTTCTGTTTGTTTCTGTTCACCCTACTTATTTGCGTCCCTTTTCCTCCACTTTGTTGCTTTCTGTTGTGTCATGTCATTTCCTTTTCTTTAATTGCCCATCCTTCCCCAGAGGTTATAGAGCCATCTGCTGGCCTGGAGTACCTGATGTGTAGTTAGTTTTACAAACTAACCCCTGTCACCCCACGGGTAGTTGTAATTATTCCCAGGCTACAGAGTGAATACATCGCTTGTAAAGTATCCTCTCTCTGGCTCGCCTGATCTCCTTGCCTCTGACCAAGAGCTACCAGGCACCGTGGGCACATGTGCACTGCACGACTCCGGGCCTCGTTCACGGCACACAGGTGACCGGGCCCCATGCAGTCCCTCGCTCCGCCCCATTCCACGGGCCAGGGCATTCGCCCCAGTTAAAGCTCCCAGGTGTAATTACAGGCGTCATTAATGTTTAAATTCTTCCCGCAAATAGTTCCTAAGGAGACATAACCCACCCCTTGTTTACATCCACATGTAGCACGCTGCTCACAGGTGGGAGCCGTGTGCCAGAATCCGATGCCGGGAAGCAAGAGTTTCTGGGCCCAGAGCCACAGCTGCTCGTGCAGGCGCCCAGGGAGCCCCCTCTCAGAAATCCAGCCTGAACCCCATGGATCCGAGAGGAACTGCTTCTTCCCTGGTCTGTAGAAGGGACTGTGGCTCAGCATACATTGCCTGCTCCCCAGAAAGTCACCACAGCCCTTCACGGCTGGTCCCTTGGCCCTTTCCAGCTGCTCCCACGTGCTGCTGGGCCACCTCCGCACGGGGAGCTCTTCCCCCAGAGGGAGACGAGGAGGCCCGGTGGCTGCTTTGGCCCACCGTCCACTGCTGCCCTGCAGGCCTGAGTACATGGGAACCCGAAGGGCCGTGCCTGGAGGCCTGGCCTTCCTGAGCTCCCAGGAACCTAGGTCACCTGCTCAGGGATCCCACCGGGACTGAGTCCGGGAGAATCACCAGGACCCTTCCGGAACCGCACTGGCCCCCCATCGTTTCTTGGATTTTCTGGGTGGCGTAGGGTCATTGACTCAGCTGTGGCCCAGGCTGACAGCTGGAGGGAGCAGGCCAGGTGCTAGTGAGAAGGTGGGGGCCATGCTGGCGGAGCACTCGCCAGCCAGGAATGCCTACTCCCGGCTCCCCAGCTCCCCGGCTCCCCGCCAGTCTGCCCACTGCAATCCCCGATGGAGGAGATTGTCAGCGGAGAGTGCGGGGACCTGAATTCATTCTGGAAATCTACGTTTTGGCAAGTCATGGGTGACTTTCTACTTTCTGGGTTGAAATGGGGCCATTGTCCAACAACAGCAGCTTTGAATGCAGGACTAAGATGTTCTCTGCTCAGACGCCCTCAAATGACTTGGATCCGAAGCAGCCAGGCCCGAGCCATCTGCCCCCTGCAGACGTCCCAGGGGGCTCCGCCCGGCCTCTTGACACTGCTGCCCAGACCTCACCCCAGCAGGACTGCCCAGGACCATGACTGAGAGCCGACACAGGGCCCCTGTCCTGAAACTGTCCCCTCCCGCCCCTGGTACCTGCCCCTTCTGCGTTCTCACTGTTTCTGACTGTCCCGTCACATCACAAATGCCCCATGAGGCAGGCGTTTCGTAACATCATCAACCACTAACATCGCAGCGCAGGTCATGTTGGAGCAGCCGTTGAGGGTCTGGAACACAGGCCATGGTCACAGGGTCCTCAGAATGTGGCCGAGGCGCACCTGTGCCCCCAGCTCTCTGGTCAGAATCTCTGGACTTGGGGTTCCTGGCTCGTTAGAGCTTGAGAACTGCTGGTTAAGCAGGCCAGGCCTGGGAGGAAAGTCGGGGGCCTGTGGGCGGGGATTGGAGGCGTCGTTCTGGTCAAGTAGAGGCAGGAAGACAGGAGTTCCCCCGGGAGGGCAGACTTAGAGGCTGCCTGCTTCGCGATCACACCCCTTAACTGTGTGACCAGGGCCTCATCTCTACGGACACCCCCCTCGGCACCGCCCCACCGAGGCACAGCTGGGACCCTGTCTGCTGACCACGAGCTCCCCCTCACTTCCTCCAAGGGCATCTTCTCTCTGTTTCGGTCCTTGGGCTGCCAGCCAGAAGGGGCCTTAGCGAGTGTCTCACCTGGCACCCCTATCCCGAGCACAGAGGGACTTGGAGACTCAGAGGGCCCCCCCCCCCCGAGCCACCCGGGCAGCGCGGGCACCAGGACCGTGCTCTGGCTGTGTTTTCTCTCACTGTGTCCTAGACTGTCTCATTAAAGACAGGAACTACGCCTTGGTCCTCTGTGATAAAGGACCCCAACAGCTTGGCCACATAGTGAACATACATCCAGAGCGTGAGCTGAGTGGACTGTGGGCTGCCCCATGGCAGTGGGGGAGTGTTGAACTTGGATGTGGGGAGAGCTCCATGCTGTGAGGAGCTGGATTCTTTTAAAAAATATATATTTTATTGAATTTTTACAGAGAGGAAGGGAGAGGGATAGAGAGTTAGAAACATCGATGAGAGAGAAACATCGATCAGCTGCCTCCTGCACACCCCCTACTGGGGATGTGCCCGCAACCAAGGTACATGCCCTTGACCGGAATCAAACCCAGGACCCTTCAGTCCGCAGACCGACGCTCTATCCACTGAGCCAAACTGGTCAGGGCGAGGAGCTGGGTTCTTAAGCAGCCTGTATTCAAAGGTGGCCTGACCAGTGTGGTAGCCACTAGCCATTCCCGTGGCTGTTTAGATGTATTGAAATGAAGTACAATGGGGAATTCAGTTCCTCAGTTGCACTGGCCATATTTCAAGAGCGCAGTGGCCCCACATGGCCCCTGGACTGGACAGCTCGGATCTAGATGGTCTCCACTGGGCAGCGCTGGACCGGACCTTGGGGTGGCAGGGCGGGGGATGCGGAGGCCGGGTCCTTCTGCCCAGGAGCGTAACGTCACGTGCGCTTCTGAGAGCATCCTCAGGGGCTCCGACCCGTCCCGCGAGGGAGGCTGTCCCTCAGAGCTCAGTGGCCCTCCCACCTTCCAGTAGCAGCAACGACTGGAAAATTAGAGTCTGGCAGGAGCTGTCCTCTTTGCTGGCCTCGGTGGGTCTGTTCTACCCGCGAGAGCGCCCGGCAGCCGGCACAGGACCGCGCACCTCCACTGCTGGGGTGTGCGGGCTCCGAAGTGAGTCCTGAATTCTGAGAACTGATGGTTTTCAGTGCATCTGGTGACTAACTCATCGGAGGGTTTCTTTAGGTAAGACCTTTGGTAATAGCATCAAAGTTTCGATATTCCTACTCAGTGAGTTATCCTGAAGTCTGAAGAGTGGAGCGCCCTCTACAGCCGCTCTGGGGGGCGAGTTTAGCCAACAGGTGACCTGGGAAAGACTCATGGTTGCCCTGCCTGGCACCTTTTGCTTTAGGGCCTCTCCATTCTTCCCTGGACCCCGACTTCCTTCAAGGTTCCTGGGTAAGCTCAGCTAATTGGATTTCCCAGGAATTCCCTCCTCCCTCTCAGAGAGCTGGTAAAGATTTAGGGGCACTTGTATCATTTGGGCCAGAAGTTCATGTAGTTTTGTAGGGTCCTCTTCTAGGTCAGGGCACTTTGGGGACTCAGAAGGGTGAATCTGAAATGGCTAATTTCAGCCCCGTGGGAGCAGGGGAGGGGGAGATCCTGGGGCAGAGGTATTGCTCGGTTCTCTCCACAACATCCCCAGATCACACCAGATGGATTGTTCTTTCTCTCCGGGCCCTGTCTGCCCACAGTGGGGCTGCCCTCCTTGCCCTTGTCCATAGAAAGCCACCTGTGTGTCCACACCTGTTTCTGGAGGTGGGGCTTGTCTTTAGGTGAAGATTCAGTTCCAGACTCAGCAACAGCCACCTGGCTCTGCTGGCCACGCCCCAGTCCCATGGCCCAGGCTGAGGCCAAGCCTTGATCTGGGCTTAGGTTTTGTTCTCAGGGTCTGAACTCCTATGTCCATAACTTGCCCAATAGCCCAGCTCAGTCCTAGGTAGGTTGGGCTGAAAGATGAGGGAGGAAGCACCGGGGAGCCCAGGGGCCATGGCAGGAGGGTGGGGACAGTGGATAGAAATCTACCAGATGAGACTTGGGAATCTACCTGTGACATTGACATCTCCCTGCTGGGATGGTGGCACGCGTGGCCCATTCTCCCAATTCAGGCTGTCCCCGTCTGCCTTACGAGGGGAGTACCTTGAAGACAAAGGCGCTGTCTTATCAAAGTCTGTCCCCGGCCTTGCCCTCTCCCTCTCTCCCTGTCCAGGTGCTCACATGCCCCCTCCTTGCCTATCAAACTTCCCCCTCTATACATCGTACTATGGATTTTCTACTGCCTGTGAGTGACTGAGGGCACTTAGATCCCGAAACAGCGGGTCACTGAGCCTAAATAGTTCCCGGTGGAATACAGTGTCCCTGTATTACTTTGCCCTACTGGTCCTTTATCATTTCCACACACACTGTTTCATGGTGTCACGACACCTCTGTATGTTTGGTAACATTATTGTCCCCACTTTATGGATCAGGAAACTGAGGCTCAGAGAAATTGAGTTTCCCAAGGGCAGCTAATGGGCAAGTGCTGAGTTTGGGACTAGAACTCAGCCCTTTGAATTCCTTATTGGCTCTCCAGTCAACTCAAGGATGGCCCTGCAGAGCAGTAAGAATGCTTCCAATCAGCTTCACCCTGATGGCCCTCCCATCCTGACCGGCTCTTTTTCTATTTCATCATTATTATTTTAAAATATTTTTTTATTGATTTCAGAGAGAGGGAGTGAGAGAGATAGAGACATCGATGAGAGAGAAATATCCATCAGCTGCCTCCTGCACGCCCCCTACTGGGGATCCATTCAGCAACCCGGGCATGTGCCCTGACAGGGGATCAAACCTGTGATCTCCTGGTGCATGGGACGACACTCAACCACTGAGCCACACCGGCCAGGCCTGGACATCTTATGACTTCCCTTTTCTGGAACCCATGGGTCCGACGCCAGCACATCCTCCCCCACACCCAGCACGTCCTCACCTGGGTGGTTCAGATGGGTCACGATTAAGTAGATGGTGAAGTCCAGGAAGGAGCAGTTGCACTTCCAGGGGTTCCCGCTCAGGTACAGGGTCTGCAGGGTGAGGAGGTTTTGGAAGGCACTGTGGTCCAAGGTCTGCAAGCCGGTGTTCCTGAGGTCCAGGTGCCTCAGAGAGCTGGTGTTGGCAAAGGTGTACTTATTCAGAGCGAGCAGGTGAGGGTTGTTGGAGATGTTCAGCTGCACCAGGTTGCTGAGCATGGAGAAGCTGTACGGGGAGACCCAGCTCAGGTTGTTGGAGCTGAGATCCAGGTAGAGGAGCCTGAAGACCCCGATGAAGGTGTAATCCATCACCTCGCTGATCAGGTTGTCCCGACAGTCCAAGTAGACGAGGTCGCTGAGGAGGCCTAGATTCATGGCTGGCAAATAGGTGATGCTGTTGTTGTTCAGGAAGAGCCGCCGGGTGTTCAGGGGGATGTCAGGGGGGTACTCCGTTAACTGGGTCCCCGTGCAGATCACCTCCTCGGCTTGACACTGACAACTAGGTGGACACTTGGACCCCGACACCAGTCCCATTCCAAAGGAAAAGAGTAACCACCTGGGCCCAGGGCCTGAAGCAGGGGACATAGTAGGCAGCCACGCGTGACTGCTCTCTCCTACCACCTCCTGGGACAGGCCGGCTGTCCCTCCGAAGGCTGTGGAGGGGCGGGGGAGGGGCGCCGGAAAGAACTAGCAGTCTAGTTTTGTGCAAAGCGATTTTCCATTACAGGAGAAGCGAACAGAAGCTGAAACACGAGGCCAGCCCTGAGCTTCCCCGCCCGCCCAGCCAGGTGGCTGGCTCCCAGGCTGCTCCTGGAAGCCTGCCCGCAGGGCTCTGAGAGCTCTCACCCTGGCCCTGTGTCTGCCAGTGAAGGGGAGCCAGGGGGCAGCCACGTGACAATGGGGTGGCCAGTTGACCCCTTTGTGATGTCAGCAGGCTCAGGGGACTGCCTGGCTGAGGAGCAGGCCCTGCCTCTCCTGGGGGTGTGGTGGGGTTTGTGTGTAAGGGGCTGTCCCTGGCGTTGTGGGGCTGCAGTGTGTGTGTGGTCAGGTTACACTGGGCCCCTAACCCAGGGGCCGGGGAGGGAACAGGGAGGTCTCCCGTCCAACTCCCTTCCTTCCTGAGGCGCCTGAAGTGACTTGGGTTCCTCCTCGGAGGGGCTTTCCCTTGGGTCTTGAGAGAGAGGGTGCCATTTTTTGGGTGTTGTCAGCGAAGACGGGGTGGGGGAGCCTCCTTTGAAACGAGCCAGGGCGCCGTCTGACTGCTCTCCTGTTTGCACAGCGCTGCCTGCATTTGCAACATATGGGTGCGCTGGTGTTTTTAAAACTATTTGAACAAGTATGAGCTACTCCCCTTAACACAAAACCCAAATGTATTTTAAAAATCTGAGTGCGTTGTTATGAACCATCTCTTAGCGTTTGTATTCTCCTAAGACTTTTAAAATCGTGAGTGCGTCTGGCGTGAGCTTATACTCACTACCTACCTGCTGGGTCTTTGGGCCGGATGGAGGGGAGAGCCCCTTAAGGTTAGAATGTGTCATCCACTTAAGAAAATAGGATTTCATTCTTTAAAACATTCAAATCGAACTTAGCTGTGATTATTAATAAAGTAATGAAGGCTATATTTAGCCCAGCACGGTGCCTGGCCCCTGGTGGGTAATAAATATTTATTGAGCGGCGGATGCGTGAACGTCTCCGGTGGTTGGTTCTGTCTCCTGCTTCGGTGCCAGGAGAGCCATGAATAAGCCCCGGTGGACGGCGGCTGTGGCCGACGCCTGATTGTTTACTTACTCAGCATTCCTCAGTGGCGGCCGCGAATTAAGATGATGACTTGGGAGTGTTTACCAAATTGAAAGTGACCTTATTTAAGTAGAAAATGCAAACACTTAAAATAATGACCCAGATGATCATTGTACTAATTGAAGCCGGGTTCGATTGATTGGGGCTCACCCTCTCCCTATAATTAAAAACAAGCTCCTTGCTGGATCTCACATGATTGCCCAGGAGAGAACCTGGCGCAGGACGGCCATGGCGCAGAGTTAATGCCCAGGCCCTGGTTTCCCGTGGGCCCGGGGCTGGGGCTGTGGTTAGGCGGCGGGCTGTAGGGATGCTTTCCTCAGCGTAGGCTGTCTCCTTTTTTTAAAAAGTTGAATTTGTAGGGGTGACATTGGTTAATGAAATTATATGGGTTTCAGGGGTACAGTTCTATAAACATCATCTGTATATTGCGCTGTGTTCACCACCCCAAGTCCAGTCTCCTCCCACACGCTGGCTGGCTAGGAGGGTTCACTTGCTGTTTTGCTGACTCCCTTGGTTGTGTCTCCTTCTCATGAAAGCTGAGCGCGGCCGGACCTGCCGAGGCGCTGAGATCTCACTGACTCCCACCTCTTCTTTCACACCCTCTTCCTCTTTCCGCCTCTTCCTTTCTTCGGGGGGCCTGTCTCCAGGTCACCCCATTTAATTCCCAGCCCGAGACAGTCGCCCTGGTCTCAGGCTTACCTGTCTGGCCCTATGATTACAAGAGCTTCCGCTTAGCAGGGCCTCAGGTGAGGAAAGCACGCCTGCGGTTACTGAGCACACCAGCGGCCGCGGGCCGTCCCGAGGACCGTCTGAACCAATGGCTGCCCTCAGCTGCCCTGTCGCTGGAGCGGCTGTGCGTTTGGTCCTGAAGTCTGAACACCTGGGGTAGTCTCAGCTTTGCCCTTTAGACCAGATCTCGCCAATGTTTCTCATTTTGAAATTTACCTTTCTTTCTTTTTTTAAATCCTCACCGAGGATATTTTTCCATTGATTTTAGAGAGAGCGGAAGAGGGAGGTAAAGACAGAGAGAAACATTGATGTGAGAGAAGCACATCGATTGGTTGCCTCCTGCATGCAGCCGACCAGGGTCTGGGCCAGGGAAAAGCCTGCGACCAAGGCATGTGCCCTTGACCAGAATTGAACCCGGGACTCTTCAGTCTGCAGGCCTAGGCTCTATCCACTGAGCCACACTGGCTAGGGCTCATTTTGATTCTGAGTAAATATTTGTTACCTGGAGGATGGGTGGGCCAGTCAGGGGAGAGTAGAGAACGTGGCAGGATCTCAGACTCCCTAAGATCTTTCTTCAAGGAACATCTTAGAAGACATATTTCAGGGATCCTGCTTTGGGAGTTTCGGACTGGGCTCCTTGCCCTTGTTCAGTTGCTGGGCAGCTCTGGCCTTTATTTTTCTCATCTCTTATCGAGGGAGGCAGACTGGATAACCCCCGACTTTCCTAGGACTTCCACATTCCTGCTTGTTGTGAAGGTTTCCGGCCCTACCCATCCCGCTCAGCACAGCATCATGGCCCACCTGTCAGGTGGCTGCAGATGGAACGTGCCCCCCCAGCCAGCGGCTCCTGCAGCATCAGCCACAGCTAGGCTGCCCTTGGTGCGGGCAGTTGTTTAGCTGCCTGCCTCAGCCCTAGGCAGTCATGTGACCGTCCTGCCGCCAGCACGGTGGGTGTCGCATGAGCGTGTGGAAGCCCCTGGGTCAGGGCAGTCCCTACCTGAGTCCGTCTTGGGCAGGCGCCTCCTTTTAGTCACATCTGATGGGGACACTGCCTTCCCAGCTCAGGGATCCTCTCAGATGCCAGCTCTCTCCAGACCCAGAGACAGGTGGGCACAGCCCAGTGCTGTAAGGGGAAAGGGCAGGTGACGCAGAGCAAAGGGACCCCCTGGGAGCAGTGGGTGACTGTGCAGTGGGACTTAGAGACCTACTGGGGCCTGGATTTCCTTTCCACGAACCCAGCCAGGTGCTCCCCAGGGCCCCTCCCCAAGTGTAAAGCTCCATCCAGACCAGTCTGTGCAGGGAGGGGACCGAGGCGTGAAGCATCAAGGCCCAAGCCCTGAGGACAGAGACTCAAGTGACGACACGGTGCCTGGCCCAGGGTGAGCCGCCTGTCAGCGTTGGCCAGTGAACACCCCGCAGGTGCAGGGTCATGTGCTAGGGAAATGGATTTGGGCAGGCTTATTTCTCATGAGAAAAACAGAAACAAATGCACGTGCCCCTTTATTAAGTTCAAGTTCCAGGTTCACCCACCCTGGCACCCAAGTCCGTGCTGTGCTCTGCTTCCCGGCAGGGGGTGTGGGTTCAGGTCTAAAGAACATTATCAGGGACTTGGCTGCAAGGGGCGCTATGGTATCCAGTTCACTCAGACTTTTGATCCCACGGAGTCCTTTCCAGGGGATGGGCTGGGAAGCCCCTGACCAAGGTCATCCGGGAAGAGAAAAAAGTTCCCAAACATGTGGGAGGCGGTGGCTCCGGGCCAGATGCATGGACCTCGATCTGGTGCATCTCCACGCAGCTGGGTCTGTTTCTAGACCAGCTGGTGGGGACTATTTTTGTCTTTTCCCTTCGGGCTGCCTGCACCACTGCCACCGGCTCCCATGTGCTCCCCTGAGGCCTGTCCCCCACGTGCTCCCAGCGAGGCCTGTCCCCACGTGCTCCCAGGGAGGCCTGTCCCCCACGTGCTCCCCTGAGGCCTGTCCCCCACCTGCTCCGCATTAAACTGCTCGGCAGCTCTGCCACCTGGAGCCACCCCAGAGGATGCCTTGCAACTGAGCCTCGTTTTGAGGGGGTTGGGTCACTACTTCAGCTCATAACGAATCTACATACTGTACTGTAGCGGTCACTGTGCCTGAAACTCACGGTGGGACCCAGTTTGTGATCTGGGAGGACGCTCCTGGCAGTTGCTGGGGTCTCTCACGGGCAGAAGCTGGGATGGAGTCTGAGCTTTGAAATGAGCGGTTTGGGCAGGCGCCCGAGCTCCTCCGGGCAGCGGTTTCCTCTTAGATAGACAGGGACAACGACAGCTCTTCCAGGGCTATGATCAAGACCGCGTGTGATTGGATGTGAGACAGTCACGGTCACGAATCGCCCGGGTCAGGCATGTGATCCTCCCACAAGCCAGTGCGTCACGTGGCGGCCCCCATCTTACAAATGAAGAAGCTGCCCGGGTGCCCCTTGCTGAGGTCATGAGCTGGTGGCTGAGGGAGGCAGGAGGTGGCCCAGCTGGTTTTACTCCTGAGCGTGAGCCCGAATTATTCAGTGCGTCCACCCGCACCCACGCAGACCCGCGGAACGACCACTGTTGTACCTGCAGGCGCCAGGCGAGGACTCCCCCATCCACACTCCGGGCACCTGGCCTCCAGGCCGAGCAAACCATGGCTGCAGGGTCTGTTCAGCCTGGGGCTCCTGTCTTGCAGGAGGCTCACGACACTTTCCGCTCTAAACTCCTGCCTCCCTTTGAGATCGTCTCCTGTCATTCTCTTCGTTTTACAGGCGAGGGATCTAAAAGCAAAAAACTTGCTAATCTCACTCAAAAAGTGAGTGCTTGGCAGCAGCAGCTGACCCCCCGCTGCCTGAGGCGACACGAGTCCCTGTGTAGCGGCTCCTGGAGGGAGGGTTCCTTCCAAAGGTCTGGAGCATGTGTGTCCATGGCAACCCTGGGCCCCGCACAGCTATCGGAGCCCCTGGGAGCTACGGAGACCTCCCCAGAGCAGGTGTGCCCCGCCCCCCCACCCCGCCTACTCCTCTGAGCAATGCTGATGCTAAAGCCCCATCACAGAAGGCCTTGGGGGGCCTCTCAGGGGACCTGCCCTCCCACAGGCTCCTGGGAGGAGGAGGACCGAGGAAACCCAGCCCTGTCTCCTCGGCACCCCTCGTGGACGGGTTTGCGAGAAAACATGTAACGGGAGGTAAAAACTTTGAGCGCAGCTGCCACAGGCAGGTGTTAGAGGTCTCTCTCAGTGACCCGGGCCAGCTTGGCAGGTGACTGGAGACCGAAAAGAAAGGCATTGACCCTGAGCCGGGCTGTGCGGCTGTATGTATGGCTGTTTTCCTTAAAAGGCCGTTAATGTTTGGGCCCGGCCGGCATGGCTCAGTGGTTGAGCATGGACCTACGAACCAGGAGGTCACAGTTAGATTCTCGGTCAGGGCACATGCAGGGTTGTGGGCTCAACTCCCAGGAGGGGGCGTGCAGGAGGCAGCCGATCAATGATTCTCTCTCATCCTTGATGTTTCTATCTCTCTCTCCCTTCCTCTCTGAAATCAATAAAAATAATAGTAATAAAAACGAATACTGTATATGGTCCCATTCTTTTTTTGTAACTACCAAAGTTTATTTAGCTTAATAAGTGGCAGAGCAAATAATACATGTGTAATGTATGCATTTGGTGTACATACACACATGCATCTATTGTATTCCTCATTTAACCATGTGGAGCTTTGAAAACTTTATCTGTTCCCATTCTTTTTTTAAAAAAAGTATATTTTATTGATTTTTTACAGAGAGGAAAGGAGAGGGATAGAGAGTTAGAAACATCGATGAGAGAGAAACATCGATCAGCTGCCTCCTGCACACCTCCTACTGGGGATGTGCCGCAACCAAGGTACATGCCCTTGACCGGAATCGAACCTGGGACCCTTGAGTCCGCAGGCTGACGCTCTATCCACTGAGCCAAACCGGTCAGGGCTGTTCCCATTTTTAAGGACAGAGGACCAGTATCATTTGGGGAAAAAAAAAGGCCATTAATGTTTGGGAAAGGCTGGTTCCCAGCAATAAATGGCCATTTTTATCACGACTTTCCCCAAAGGACGAATGAGAAAATGGGCCGAACCAGGACCTCTGAGGAGGAGGCTCGGGCTCCTGCGGGCCTGGCAGGAGCATAGGTACTTTCAGGGCCAGGCACCGCTGCCCGCTGCCCGCTGCCCCTGCCCCTGCCCCTGCCCGCTGCCCGCTGTCCACTGTCCGCTGTCCGCTGTCTGCTGCCCGCTGCCCGCTGCCCCCTGCGGGCTCCTTATAGCACTTCACTTCCTGTGCTCTGAACAGCTATAGGCGGGAGGGGAGCAGGGAGCCCAGCTTGCTGACTGTGATGAGCGCCGTGGCTCCCACGGGGCCTGCTGCCCGGCCTAGCGCTTGTCCACGAGGGCGCCGTGAGGGCACCGTGGCCCGGCACCCCTCCCTCCGACGTCCTTAGGTTGTTAGTCTCAGTCTCAGAGGCGGGATGGCTAATCTGCCCAGGGCCTTCAGCCTCTGCTTCACGGGCCTTGTACCTTCCTCCTGGGGAGCCTGCTCCAAAGCCCCTCCTCCCCAGACGGCGGGGCTGAAAGGTCAGAGAAGTGCCACGTGAGAACCCTGGGCCACACATCCTGCTGTGTCCCTCGGCCACTCCCCGTCACCCCCGTTTCCCCAGCTCACAGCTGCCGCGCTTCTGTGCAGACATACACGGCGGTTCTCTCTGAGACAGATTCTTCTGCTGTTGCCCTAGTAACAGAATTATTAAGCCAGTTTCCCGGGAGTGTGTGTGCCTGGTGAGGTAACGTCTGTCACATCCCGCTCCTCACCCACCCCCACCCCGGGCTCCAGCCTCTGTGCCTCACACCTAGGCGCCCAGCTCCTCCCTGGCCGCTGTGCTCCTGCCACCCTCCCAGCTCCGCAAGGCCTGTCGTAGGCTCTGAGGCTCTGCACTGGCCAAGTCCCCACCCGCCTGAGCTCCCCGTGGCGGCCGACCATGCCGACGGCCCCCAGTGCGGTGTGCTCCAGCAGGGAGCCCGAGCCCTGGCCGTGGGCAGGGATGGAACAGAGCCAGCAGGAGCCTGGCAGGGACTCCAGAGGGCGGAGTGAGGGGCCTGTTGGTGGGAGGCCACACGGGGCCATACGTAAGCCTAAGGGTTTGGAGATCAGATCGCCTGTGAAATTCCCTCTCCCTGGCTTTGGTCAGGTTTCCTTAAATGCAAAGCGAGATAATGATAGTACCGCCTTATTTCTCGGCCCAGGTACAGGCCAGCTTCTAAAGCGCTCAGCTTAGCATCTTTGAACATAAAAATGCACCAAAAATGTGAGCTGGGAGCACTGTGGCAGAGGAGGGGGAGGTGGTGCATGAGACCTGGAGCTGAGGGTGGCTCCTGAGTGGGTGCCAGTCATGCAGGTAGCGCCGCCAGGTGCAGAGGGACGGGCTTGTGGGGACAGATGACGCTGTCATCGTGGGCTTGGGGTTTGGCACGTCATAGCTCACGCTAGCCGACTCTCACTGGCCGCCAGACACCGCGCCACGCAGGTGACCTATGTTACCTCCTTCAGTCCGGTATTAACACGTGGCAAAGCTAACACACTGCCCACAGTTACCAAGTAGCAGGACTGGGATTTGAACCCAGGTCTCTGTGTCTCCCAGGGTTCTTAAATGTCTTTACTGTAGTTGTGAAACCAGTCCTGGGTGTGTGTGTGTGTGTGTGTGTGTGTGTGTGTGTGTGTGTGCGCATGTGTGTATGCACACGTGCTCTTTGCTGCTGAGACGATCCTTGGGAGCAGGCTGGCTGCACAGCTTCCCACCCCTCCTCCGGAGACCCTGTGTGCATATTTGGTCCCTGGACGTGGGGACTTCCTTTATGACACATGTTCTCCCAGCTCATGCTCAGAACACTGGCTGGGTTCTCCCCTGTGCCCTTGGCCTTGTTGCCTCACTCCAAACCGCCCACCACCCCCTGGGGCCCTTGTCTGGAGGTGGCTTAGCATCTCTGAGCCTCAGCTTCCTCCTCTGAACAACTTAGCAGGGAGAGAGTTGCAGCAGCATCAGAAGAGAGTTGCTGGAGGGGAGGGGCCGGCCCCCAGCCCTGGGCGGGTGTGCTCCGATCCCCGGTGGCACGATGCCAACCGAGGGCACGCGCTTCCCTCAGCCCTGCGAGGCGGCGTCCTCGTCTGCTGTCCTGCTGTGCGGGCAGCTCACCCACTTCGTGGTGCTTTGGGGATGACGTTCTTAACTGTGGAGTCAGCGAAGCCACAGGGGAGAGTGGGGCCCTAGCGCTGCGCTGGGGGCACACCCATGCTGTGTGGGGCCGAGGAGGGGGCGGTGGCAGGTGGGAGGTGGGGTGGCGGGACCATATTTCCTCCAGACTCTCTTTGTAGCGGGGAAAGAGGCTCTGGGGTCCCAGGGGACAGGGGTACCTGTCGTGAACGGGGCTCAGACACTGGATAAATCCTAGAGGCCAGTGTGATGGTGTTGGGAGCTGGGCCTTTGCAGGGGTGACAGGTCACGAGGGTGGAGCCCCCATCAGTGGGATGCGTTTCTTATAGAAGAGGCCCCAGAGAGCTCCGGCCCCTCTGCCCCGTGAGAACTCCAGAAGTCTGAGGCTGGGCCCTCAGCCAGCAACGCAGGGGCCCTGCCCGCAGACTCCCAGCCCCGGGGCTGGAGAAAGACACTTGTTCCTAGGCTGTTGGTGTTTTGTTATAGCGGCCGGAGCCGACGGAGACACGGGGCACGATGTGCTGGTTTTTAGGAGGAGTTTTCTGTTCTTTTAATGACCATGTTTCAACGTGGCCACTTTGAAGCACTTTCCCCCTATTATGCCGGGACTTAGGCTTTCGATAACCCGTCCGCGGATTTCAATTCTATTTAATTAGCCCAAACCTATCAAGATGCTGGTTTAATACCCAGAGTAAACCCTGGACCCGTTCCCCGTGGAGACAAACAGTCGTCTACCTTCCGGGGCTCCGGGCCGAGGTGACTGATTAGTTGCCATGGAAAGAGACAGAAGTGCATTAGCGGTGTCCGCTCTCATGCTGAGGAGAGCCGCTCACTGAATGTGCAGGGCCACCGAGGCCACCCAGACCCAGATACCTATTCATGTGCTGAAGCAGGCCTCCGCCTCCGCCAGCGCCAGCGACCAGGACCAGAACGTTCTCTGCAGGGAAGCTTCCGACCGCTCCCCGCCCCCTGCTCCACACCCCTGCTCCAGGCCTCCGCTCCCCGCCCCCACTTCACGCCCCCCTGCTCCACACCCCAGC
Organism: Myotis brandtii; assembly: GCF_000412655.1. Taxonomy (NCBI): domain Eukaryota; kingdom Metazoa; phylum Chordata; class Mammalia; order Chiroptera; family Vespertilionidae; genus Myotis; species Myotis brandtii. Next base: position 2,584,248 of record NW_005370460.1, on the reverse strand, counting down.
TCCAGGCCTCCGCTCCCCGCCCCCACTCCACGTGCGGGGTCACCATTTCCCGTGGATGGACCAGGGTGACCTGCAGCCGGTAGCTCTGCCCCCGCCTCCTTCCCAAGCTCACTATTACTCCAGCCCCATGGTGCCGGCTGGGCCGCGCACTCAGCACCGCTCCCCTCAGGCCCCTTTCTCCAACTCCGTTGGCTTTGTAGTTCCCGCTCGCCCTTCAGGACCCCATTCCATTCCCCATCCAGTTCAAAGTCTGCTTGCTGTCCTCCGACAGAATTGCCCAGGCTTCCCTGGGCGTTGCACTCTCACAGCAACTCTCCTCATGTACCAAGGCTCCCCATTTCCCACTCCCTGGGTGCTCCGCGTCTTATTTATGGGAATATTTACAGGACGCCGGGCTCAGAGGAGGGGCGGGCGGTCCTGCTGAGGAAGTTCAGGTGACGCTCTCACATCGCCTGTTGATAACATCTGGCCGACGTTAGAGGTTTCTAAGGGAATGAACCATCTGAGCCCGGCCTTTCCTGTGGGGCCACAGACAAAACCCCACAGGGTCCTGTGGAAGGATGACTGTCCCCTCCCAGGTAGCAAGAGCAGGCGCTCGCCCAGGGCCACACTAGCGGCCACAAAAGCGCTGCCCTTCACAGTGCCCATCGCCTCCTGTGAATGCTCTGTGCGCTCAGCTCAGGAACGGGCGGGCGCTGAGGGCTCGGCGCTTCAGACGCGAGCTTGGGAGGCAGGCGGCCTGGCCGCCGGGGGCCACACTGCCACTCGCTGAGCTTCGCTTCCATTTCCTGTGAAGTGGAGACAATCGTGTCTTATGCTGAAGGGAGTTTGGGGCATAAACGAGCTACGCGGGCCACACGGTTAATGGGCGCCTGACCTGTGGGAACGGTGGCCAAGCTCCACAGCGGTTATTTCTGTTGGGTTGGAGTGGTTCTGAGTTATTAATAAAACGTACACTAGCCATACAAACAGTGCAATAAGTAAGTCCCCCGGAGAACTAGGCGCTGCAGTACACGCCCCGCGGGCGGGACTGAGACAGGCTTGTTAGAGCTGCCTGGGCACGGCCAGCGGTGAGAGCCGGTCCGGAAGGGTTCCAGGGCTGCTCTCGACATGACTGGGAGGAAGCTGCTCTGGTACCTGCAGGTCTGGCCCCTGCAGACGAGGCTCCAGGACCGATCAGTCCACGCGTGAGTCTGATGAGATGCACACAGCACGTGGGTGCGGACCTTTGGCACAGCCACGCGGAGCGCACACGGCGTGAGCTCTTCGCCCCTGGCTGCTCGGGGGACTCTTGGCAATGAACTTTCCGGGTTCCTACGTGAAGGCTGCACCTGAAGCCGCTCTTGATTCTCTCCTGATCCGACCCGTAACTCCCAAAGCCTATCCCTCCCGGTGAGCGTGTGGTCAGCGGAGGCGATCTTGGTGAGTGAAGCTGTCGCGCACCCCTGTGCTTCCCCGCTGGGAATGTGCTGCCAGAGACAGGGGAGCTTCGTCCAATGCCCTCTGCTTCTCAGCACATGTTTCTCTCTTTAAAGAGAAGAGGCTTGTAAAGCCAAGGCACCCGACTCGGAGTGGGGAGGGAAATGGTGTGCTGAGGTCTGTGAAGAGGGCTGAGGTTTGAGGAAGGACTAGGGTGTCCCTGTGGGTCTCAGGGGTGCTTAGGGGCTGGCCCTCCTAAAGTCCTCCCAAAGTCCGTCGAGGCCCCAGAGCTGCTGGCGGCAACGCCGTTCTCCGCCTCCTCTGGCTTCGCTGCCCCAACACCGAGGGCAGGCTCCTTGGGGTGGCCTCGGAGGGAGGCCCAGCTGAGAAGAGCCTGTAACTGGGAATTCGGGGATCTGGGTTGCTGGCCTGCTGCTTCTATGCGCTCACGGCGTAACCGTGGCACACACTTCAGTCCCAGGCTCCTCATCTGCTCTGGCTGATTCGTGGTTCTGGGGCGACGAGCACAGGGAATGGTGAGAGGATCTGCTTTTCCTGGAGGCAGAGGAGTGGCCCCATCCACACGGGAATGGACGCTGGGGGAGCCCGGGGCCTGAGCAGGAGAGACCTTTGCAAAGGTCTAGTCCAGGCTCCTATGGGCAAGAGAACCAACTTGTCCGAAGTCATCGGCACCTTGGACACAGCCGGTGAGAACAGTCCCTGGGCCTTCCGCCAACTCTAGGCACCGGGCAGACACCGCACCGCATGCCGAGGCATAGCCAGTGATCACCGCCCTCCCAGGTCTGCCAGCTGCAGGTCTGGCTGCACTGGATCGGAGGCAGTGGGTGTGGACAAACGAGCCGAGCTTTGGGGCTAAGAGGCCTGGAGCGAGTCCGGTCTCTAGCTCTGCCTCTACGTGTGACAACGGACTTGACTCTGAGCCTGTCCGATTGGGTGGTAGTGACAGAACCTGCCACAGGTGAGGTGATGCTACAGAACCCGCCCAGCCCTGCGGGTGGCAGACAGCAGGTGGGAGCCTCCCAGTTCTTTCTCCACCCCCCTCAATGCTGTCATTATGAGAGAGAAATGGGAGACTTCATTAACCTTGAAGGAAGCAAAACCTCGGGCAGCGAACCAAAGACAGTGGTCTGTGTGCACATGAGCAACCGAAAGCTTCATCTTGTTCTGAAGGTCACGTCCTCACAGTGCCTCGGGGACCCTGCGGACGCCTTAGCACTGTCACCCTCGTAAGAGTAAGATTAAGGAACTCGGAAATCCTCCAGAATCCTCATTTTTAAATATTTTTTTTTTCTGCGTAGGAAACCTTTTCTATTAATATGCTTTTTGCAAAAACTGGGAAAGACAGCACGAAGAGGAAAATAAAGGTGCCCACTTCCACGAGACGGGGAGCACTGGGGTGCGCGGCAGCCTGTTTTCCGTTCAGACCCCTTTGCGGCCTGGCTTCCAGCTGGCGGCCCTGGCACTGGTCTCAGCACTGGAGCAGCGTCCTGTGCTCCGGAGGTGGCCCAGCCGTGACAGGACCGAGCAGGGCTGTGCCACCACAGCCTGGCCATTTCTCTGGCAATTTCCCCTCAGAGTGTGGTTTACTTTTTTTAAGTAGATAGCTTTATATATACATATATATTTTATTTTATTTTATTTTTTTATTTTTAGAGAGAGAGGAAGGGAGAGGGAGAGAGAGAAATATTGATGTGAGAGCAAAACCTCAATTGGCTGCCTCCCAGGGATCAAGCCCGCAACCTGGGCATGTGCCCTGACCGGAATCGAACCAGCAACCTTTCAGTGCACTGGACGACGCTCAACCAGCGGACACCCTGGCCAGGGCTGTTGTTGGCTTTGTATTTGGCTCTGTGACATATAAAAGTTTTACATTTTTGGGTGGAGTGATCTATTAAGTTTTTTCTTTAGTGATTCCTTCCAGTGGTTTTATGCCCCAAAACGCTTTCCTCCTCTTGAGACCAGGCAACGTGGTGGCTACATTTTCTCCTTTTGTTAACAGTTTCATTTTTCTCGTTTAACTGTTTGATCCCGCTGAGATTTAGTTTGCTTTATGGCCAAGGACCTAGGGGATGCTGTTCTCCAATCTTTCTCCACGCACCATTTCTTGCTCGACCACAGACAATGCATTTAAGCTCTTTTAACGTCCATTTCCTGGTTCAGAGAGGATCGCTGTGTCAGGTCAAGAACAGACCCGAGGTCGTGGGCGTGCGGCATTCGCCGGGGAAACGGTGCAGTTGTTACCAGGTGAGAAAGCGATGTGTGAATGACGACCTGTTTGGTGTCCTTGTCCCAGTCCGCTTACCAAGGCCCAACAGCCGTTCCCTAGACCCCGGTCTCCCAGGCTGCTGGGCTCACAGGAAGACGCGAGGATGCCGCAGGCGAGTTCAAGTGCAAGTTCTCTGTTGTAGCTACAGCTCAAGGACACGCGTTTGGGGCG
>NW_005370460.1:2565042-2580273 GCF_000412655.1 Myotis brandtii | reverse complement strand
AGCCTGTGGGGGGTCGGGGGTGGTGGCAGGAGGGCGGTGTCTGGTGAGGAGAGCACATGAAGTCCCGGCGTCCTGAAGGGCCACGGCGGGGCCGGGCCTCGGGATTGCTCAGACGCAGGAGCGCGGGGCGCCGTGGGGGGGTCCCGTGCTGTGCTGTCTGGGAGCTGCCTCAGAGCTGCTGGGAGCCTGCCCAGAGGGCGAGGTGGACTGGCCTGTTGGTGTGGCCACGATCTCCACTCTCATTTCGACAAGAGAGCAAGGCCTGTTTCTAGCAGCGGGAAGCTTCCGGCGAAGGAGCCAACTCGCAGCCGCTGAGCAGAGATGCAGAGGAGGGCTCTCCAACGGACCCACTGCGCCTCCAGACCGGTTTCTCCTTTCCTCCCTTTAAATCTACCCTCGTGATTCACAAGTGCTCAACCAGAGGCCTGGGCTTTGACGGGAGCCCTGAAAGAATCGGTCCCGAAGAAATGGACGGAGAGGGGGGCGGGCAGGAGAAGAAGAAACCAAGGAAATCTGTTCCTCGGGGTGAGGAGTCCGGCTCCTGCACGTCGGGTGCTTTAGGGAGTCCGTGCTGGGCGTGGCGCGCAGGGGCGGCCCTGGCTGGTGGAGCCAGATAACGAGATTAGAGGACCAGCCTGGTTAGCCAAAGGGAACTCGGCGCCCTGGAGGAGCCACACTAACAGCGCAGCCCCTGGAAATGCCCGCTTCCTGTTGGGGACGTGGGGTTCGTGGGCGTCTTCAGAGTGGTGACTTGGATGGTTCTATTTTTTTGGGGAAAGTGAAGATAATTTGGTCTGACTTTGGAACCTATTTCCCATTATTCCTCTTCACAGGGCTCTGTCCCAGCCAGGCAGGTCTATTCGCTGTTCCTTCAGCCTGAGCAGCCCGCAGCCGCCTCTGTGCCTCTGGCGACCACCTCTCCCTCCACCTCTCCCTCCATCAGCTCCCACCCTCTCTCGACCTACAGGCTTCTTGTGGGACGTGGCCTTGAAAACCAGCCCAACTTTTCTCCTTTTTCGGTAATCTCTCCCTCTGTGATTTCCTCCGCACGCCTACACTCGGATGTCAAGTTCATCGGTGTTTTATAGGCGTCTATTTAAACATCCAGCTAGATAATGTGTTTCTTATTGTCTGAGACCCAGTTTCATTTAGTTACTTATGTTTTTTACTGTTGTTCTTTATTTAAACTTTCTCAAGTACAGTTGACATTCAGTATTGTTTTCTATTAGTTTGAGACCTAGTTTTATATTTCCAAAGGGCTTAGTACAAATCCAGCCCCATACCAAGCACCCAAACGTTATCTGACAATTTGATGATTTCGGAGGACTCCATGGAGCTCGTCTCCAGGCCAATAGTGCATCTCATTCTCTTCGTAAGGCTAACAAGACAGGAACAAAGGCGATGCTTGATGCAGGCTTAGCAGGAGCGATATAGTTGCTGCGAGCATGAATGAGCTGGTCCTGACCTGTGGGCACAGTTAGCCATGGCCTGACCCGTTCTCTGCACAGGCTCAGTGTGGGGGACGATAAGGACACTGGTGATGGCAAGACAGCGTGGGAAACATGATGAGAGAGGCAGGGTGGGGCCTGGGGGAGCCCAGAGATAGGGCACCGCCATGAGGCTGGGACAGGTGTGCTGGGAGGACTTCCTGGAGACGGCGGTGCTGGACCTGAGTTCAGACACAGAAGACAGGGAGGAGAAGGTTTCATTGATCATCACAGCTTGCCAGGAAAGGGTGCTGGGGAATTCAGGAGGGAGCTTTTCTGAGGGAACAGTATTTGACAGAGAAGATGCGTTGGGATATCAAGGGGGGGTTCATTACAAGTGCCTCACGAGCAGGGCTTGAAAAGGAGTGGGAGGCTCATGGAAACCTTAATTGCTGAGAAAAGTGAAGAGAGAAATATGACAGCCGTCACGGTTCTGTATGGATGTCATGTCTGAGTTGTCACTTTTCTAGACAGGCACCTCCTCCTGCCCTTTCCAGGTCAGAGAAAACACGTCCCTCCCACGGCCAAGGCACAGGCTCCACGCGACACAGGAAAGGGGCCAGGCGCACGCCGGCGCAGGGCAGGGCGGGAGAGGGCCGGCTCTGCGCAGCCCGTCGTTAAGAAGCAGAAGCATTTGTTCAGCATCATAACGTGTGAGGGGCCTGACAGAGTTTTAAATCGGGCTAAATAATTTCTTCCTTTAGAAAATAAGAAACAGCTTGCTTGGGTTTCCTTCCAATTTATCCTCATGGCTTTCCATTCCGTCGGAAATGAGCTTTTGCAGACCAGCCCTCTGTGTTCAGAGGGTGTCCTGTGTGTGCTAAGCTGGTCTTTAAGATGAATGCCATGTGCAGGGGATGTGGGAAACCATACAGCATTAGCAGCTTTGAGTTTGCAAAGTGGCTGCCTGTTGAAGGTGCCTGGAGAGATGATAGGTCATACGGTGACCCTGTGACCAGAGCGTCACAGACAGGTGCTGCAACATAGAAGTGTCCTGTTGAGAAGGATGGGACTGGACCCAGCGTCCTGGGCTGTCACACGGGGATGGCCAGAGAGAGGGCAGGGGCTGAGGATGGAGTCTTATAACTGTTAGAGCATGGAGGTGCTAGATGGAATAAGCCTGTTAGCACCCAGAAGAAAGTCAATGTGGCTGAGAAAAAAAAAGGCTTCAAACACAGGTAGAGGGTGGATCAGACTCAATCCAAGGTCCCATCCACCTCAGACTTAGACCCCATGACTCTCTGAATAAGGACTTAATGAGATGTTTTCATGGGCTCTACTATTTCCTAGATCATATTACTATCTATACTAAGAAAAGGGTAATATGCTAATCAGGCTAGACATCTTCCAGACGACCTTCCGGACGTCCTTCTGGACAAAGTCAAGGTGGGGGGGCCGAGGCAAGGGCAGATAGGGGCAATCAGGCTGGCAGGGGAGAGCAGTTAGGGGGATCAGGCTGGCAGGGGAGAGCAGTTAGGGGGATCAGGCCAGCAGAAGAGAGCAGTTAGGAGGATCAGGCTGGCAGGGGAGAGCAGTTAGAGTGATCAGGCTGGCAGGGGAGAGCAGTTAGAGTGATCAGGAAGGCAGGCAGAGGTGGTTAGGGGTGATCAGGCAGGCAGCGGGCAGTTAGGGGCACCAGGCAGGCAGGCAGAGGTGGTTAGGGGCGATCAGAAAGGCAGACAGGTGAGCGGTTAGGAGCCAGCGGTCCCAGATTGTGAGAGGGATGTCCCACTGCTAGTTTAGGGGATTGGGCCTAAGCTGGCAGTTGTACATCCCCCAAGGGGCCCTGGATTGGAGAGGGTGCAGGCTGGGCTGAAGGACACCCCCCCACCTGTGCACGAATTTTGTGCACCGTGTCTCTAGTATTACTATATTACTATACATGTTCAATCTCCTTGCAATCTCCCTGACCTTCACTAGTGTACAATTGTGTAGTGCTTTACAGTTTGTGGGGCCAATCCCACAAACTCTACTGCTTATCTGTTGTCACAATGATGCCGTGTGACAAACAACCATGAAATCTCAGTGGCATAAACAAACAATAGTGTTTATTGCTCACAGGTCTGAGGGTCTGCAAGATGGCTCTGCTGGGCTTGGCTGGGCTTGCTCTTATAGCAGGAGCTCGGCTGGCTGTCAGCTGCTCTAGGGTGGCCTCAGCCCGATGCCTGTCTCCTGTGTTCCATGGAGCTGTTCTGTGGAGCTGCTTCCTTGAGCTGTTCTGTGGAGCTGTTCCATGAAGTTGCTCCCTTGGGCTGTTCCATGGAGATGTTCCTTAGAGATGTTCCCTTGGGCTGTTCCATGGAGCTGCTCAGTGGAGCTGTTCCATGGAGATATTCCATGGAGCTGTTCCGTGGAGACGTTCCATGGAGCTGTTCTGTGGAGCTGTTCCGTGGAGCTGTTCCATGGAGCTGTTCCGTGGAGCTGTTCTGTGGAGATATTCCCTTGGGCTGTTCTGTGGAGCTGTTCCATGGAGCTGTTCCATGAAGCTGTTTCATGGACATGTTCCCTTGGGCTGTTCCGTGGAGATATTCCATGGAGCTGTTCCGTGGAGCTGTTCCATGGAGCTGTTCCGTGGAGCTGTTCCGTGGAGCTGTTCCATGGAGCTGTTCCGTGGAGCTGTGTGGTGGAGATGTTTCATGGAGCTGTTCTGTGAAGCTGTTCCATGGACATGTTCCCTTAGGCTGTTCCGTGGAGATATTCCGTGCTGTTCTGTGGAGATGTTTCATGGAGCTGTTCTGTGAAGCTGTTCCATGGACATGTTCCCTTAGGCTGTTCCGTGGAGATATTCCGTGGAGCTGTTCTGTGGAGCTGTTCCGTGGAGATATTCCCTTGGGCTGTTCCGTGGAGCTGCTCCATGAAGCTGTTACATGGAGCTGTTCCGTGAAGCTGTTCCATGGACAATTTCCCTTTGGCTGTTCCATGGAGCGGTTCCATGGAGCTGTTCTACGGAGATGTTCTGTGGAGCTGTTCCGTGGCGATGTTCCCTTGGGCTGTTCCGTGGAGCTGTTCCATGGAGCTGTTCCGTGGAGCTGTTCTGTGGAGATGTTCCCTTGGGCTGTTCTGTGGAGATGTTTCATGGAGCTGTTCCATGGACATGTTCCCTTGGGCTGTTCCATGGAGCGGTTCCATGGAGCTGTTCTACGGAGATGTTCTGTGGAGATGTTCCGTGGCGATGTTTCCTTGGGCTGTTCCATGGAGCTGCTCGGTGGAGCTGCTCCATCCATCAGCCCAGGCATGCTCTCATGGTGATGGAAGGAGAGAGAAGAGGCTCAGATGAGCAAGCGGGAATGCCTCTGGCTTCTTCCACTCAGTAAAGCCGAGGTCTTACCACTATGTTAGACCCTTAGACGTGGGGTTGCATCTCTTAGACGGGAAGGACTGACACAAACTCAAGCTCCCTGAGCCTCAGGAGGTGGAGGAGCAGACGGCCCTCCTGAGGTGCTTTGGGCAGAAGTTTGTGCTGAGCCCCGAAACAGGACCTGGCCACGCTCCGCCTGTGGCACCACGCTCTGTCCTACAGAAAGGACAGCTCAGATGTAAGGCAGCCCTCTCCAGGCACTGCAGACGATGGTGGATTTGGTCTGTCGATGAAAAGTTGAAATAAAGTATCTGAGTTGTAAGAAAAGACTTATTAAGTGCCTCCTATGAGCAAAGTGTAGGCCGGATGCTCTATTAGCATTGGTGTGCATCACCCCAAGACTGGGTCACCCCTAGACTGTGGTCAAACAGACTTCAGGCGTCACTCCTGGAGATTCTGCTGTGGGGTCTGCACAGGGCCCGTGCCCTGAGAGTCTAGCAGGACCCTCAGGTGACAGTGATGTGCCTGGTCAGGGACAGCTGGCGAGGAGAGCTGGAGGGTGACACTTCTCCACTGTCACTGTGCATGAGCCACTCAGGGTCTCGTTAAAATTCAGGGTCATTCCCGGAGCAGGGCCGGGTGGGGCCAGGGAGCCTGCACTTCCCACCCCCCAGGTGGTGCTGATTTGCTTTTCTGGGACCACCTCTTGAGTGGCGAGGCTGCTGGGGACAGAGGCTAAGGTTAAAAAGCCCCGGGTCCTGCCTAAGGAGCTTACTGTCAGCGCCGAGGGACCAGCACTCTCCTCATGGACCGTCCCAGTGACAACCCAGCAACGTTGCTGATGGAGACGCCCCACTGTGTGCTCCATTGCATGTCCATAGTGAGACATCAGAAAACGCGGTGCGTGCAGGCTTTGGTAACTGTTTCAGACAATAGAAGTGTATTACGTTTTTGACACATATTTCCATCCCCCGTGACTGATTTCTTTAGAAGAAATATTGGTGCTAAAGAGGTGAGGCCTAATTTTCTAGAAGGTTCACTGCTGTGGACACGCCATCTCCTGATGATGCCTGTGAGCCGTGTTTTGCTGGCGTTCCATATGAGGAGAGCTTCCAGCTGGGTCCCCACCGGCGACCTGCCCGCCGCCCAGCTCGTTGGCATCCCAGTGCATGGCTGCTGGGCACCTGAGAACCACATGCAGGTGTGACGTCAGTGCTGGCTCTAGAGGAAGCAGAGCCCAGCCGCGAGTGCAGGGAGTGCCGGCTCTGACTTCACTGTTTAGTTTCTGTCTCGTCTTAAACATGCACACAGTGGCTCTCCATGCGTGTCCCGCACGGCCCTGGCGACCCCGTGCTTTGCTGTTGGCATCGTGACGAGTGGGATGACGGACTGTCTCTGCTCTCCCAGCTCTCGGGTGAATTGGGTTTGAGCACCTGAGCTTCTGGTTAGGATTTCCTTTTTAGGAGACCGGCTAGACCTCCAAGCACCTAGTAACTATAGCAACCACGCATGCCTGCCTGGGGGGTCTTGGAGGCGCCTCTCCAGACCTCCCTAGACCCACCCTTCACAGCTCTCCCAAACTTAGAAAGCAGCTCTCAGAGGTGACACGTGGCGGTGTTTCAGGGGTGCTGACCTGACTGCCTTCCCTGGTCCTGGAGCAGCACCCCACGGGGCAGGCGGAGGAGCTGGAAGGCGGGGAGATGTGCCTATCAGCATGGCCTCTGTGCTGTGCGCCGGGTGCGAGAGCGCTGTTTATGCAAGTGGAGGACAGCTTGGCTGTAGACAATCAGACCCGTGATCACAGGAGCTCCTCCAGGGACACATGTGCTCCTGAGGCGGAGGCAGGGTGGCGGAGGCTGTGAGGGGCGAACAGCACTCACTCCCTTATTCCCGACCAGCAGAACTCCTGGATCACATCTGTCAACAACAACAATTAATTAGAAAAACAACACAGACAGACAAGACCTGCATTTCCAGCTCCCCTGCACCGTGCAGCCTGGCCTCCATGTCATGGAACGCCAAGTGGCACCTTCTGTGCGGATCCCCTGGAAGGCCCTATAAGGGCGGGGATTCAGCTGGAAAAGGCCCCCTTCGCCCTCCCTCCCGTTCTCCTTTCCACTGGAATTTGGAGGTGGGGTCTGGGGTGTCAGGGCTCACCCTGGACCGCAGGTGTGGACGCCGTGCGCCCAGGATGGCGCAGCAGAAGGTTAGAAGGATCGGAGTCCCTGTTGGTTTTACATCTGTCCTAGGCGGCCTCCCTAGCGACCTGTTCCCTGTGGGAACCACTTTTTGGGTGTATTACTCGGTTATCCTGGGCTTTGCCGGCTGCGCTGCTGCACCAGACCCAGCCGGCAGCTGGTCCCTGTGCTCAGGAAGCCTCTGACCTCTGGGCCTGTGTAGCCTGGCATTCAGGTACCTGCCCGAGGTCCCCACCACAGGGCTCATCACTCACCAGTCAGAGTCACAGAGGCCCAGAGGCAACGCTGGGACCAGCGGGGCTCAGAGCATTTGATGGCTAGGATTTGAGGCGTCTCCCACACCCACGGGAGGTCATGGATGTTAGCAATGACCTGTCCTCTACATTTGGGGCCCGAGTATAGTATCTGCATGGGAAATGGAAAATTCAGAGCAATCTGAGGGGTTCCTGGGACCTGGAAGGAAACCAGGGCCCCCAGACTCGCTCTGTTGCAAGCTCGCAGTGTAGACAGAACCCGTGGCTTTGTCTGGGTTCCAGCTGCCGAACGCAGCGCAGCCTAAGGAGCCAGGTCTGGGCTCAGCGTGGGGTCTGAGCGTCTCTCTGTGTACACAGGAGGTTTTCATTAACTGCACTGGCCTCGACTGCAGGGGACCATGGGCCTCAGGTCATAATTCCAGCTGAGCACAGGCTGGTTTTTAAGAAATTTGCATGCACTTGTCCTGGCCGGTGTGGCTCAGCAGGTTGGAGTGTCATCCCCTGCACTAGAAGGTTGTGGGTCTGATTCCTGGTCAGGGCACATACCTAGGCTTGATCCCCTGTCAAGGTGTGTGTGGGAGGCAACCGGTGTCTCTCTCTCTCTCTCTCTCTCTCTCTCTCTCTCTCTCTCTCCCCCCTTCTTCTCTCTCTAAAATCAATAAAAAATTTTATATTCATTAAAATTCACTTTTTTTGGAGCATAAAGTTCTATAGATATTAACATTTAACACTTAGGGTCTTGTAACTACCACCACAAACAGATACAGGACAATTCTGATGTCCTAACAAATCCCCCAGGCTAGATGGTGGTTTAATTAAAAAAAAATAAAAACCCACCAGGTTATTAACATATCACACATTTAAACTATGCCATTTAATGGTTTTTAGTACACTCGCCGATATGTGCAACCAGCACCGGTCAATCTGAGAACATTTCACCACCACAGAGAAACCCCTTGACCTTCAGCTATCACCACCCCCTTCCATCCCTCAAGCCCTAGGCCACCACTCGTCTACTTTCTGTCTAGATTTGTCTGTTCTGGACATTTAATGCAAATGAAATAATATAATACACTAGAGGCCTAGTGCATGAATTCATGCACAGGTGGGGTCCCTCAGCCTGGCCTGCAATCAGGGCCACTCGGGGCCGTCTTGCTCAGTCCTGATAGGGACTGATTGGGGCCAGCCGGCTGGGGGGTTGGGGGGAGAGGGATCACAGGAGGTTGGCCGGCCGAGGGAGGTTGGCTACGGGAGCACACTGACCACCAGGGGGTCGCTTAGGCTTTTATATATATAGATGGTTTTCTGTGACTGGCTCCATCCTTCAGCCTAATGTTGTCAATGCTGTAGCACATATTACTGTTTTGTTCCTTTTGACGGTCAAATAGTACTCCATGCACACAGAGGCCCCGCCTCCATGTATCACCATCCCTCAGTTGATGGACACCTGGACCATCTCCTTCTTTCAGTTGTTGTGAATTGTGCTGCTGTGAACACTTGTGTACAAGTTTCTGTTTGAGCGCCTGTTTTCAATGCTTTGGGTATGTAAGTAGGAATGGAATTACTTTTTATGTTTAATTTATTGAGGAATCACCAAATTGTTTTCCACAGTGGCTGAGCCATTTTATGTCCCCACCAGCAATATATGAGGGTTCTAATTTCTCTAATTTCTCCACATCCTTGCCAACACTGTTGTTTTCCCTTTCTTTCTTTCTTTCTTTCTTTCTTTCTTTCTTTCTTTCTTTCTTCCTTCTTTCTTTCTCTCTTTCTCTTGCTTTTTGCTTTATAGACATCCTAGTGGGTGGAATGCTACGTGGTAATTTTTTGGGTTGTAATAGTCTCATAGTCTGGGTGAAAGTGTGGAGATTTCTGTCCTATTTTTTGCCTTAAGCTGCTCCAAACTTAGTAAAACATAGACTTTCAGAATGAGAGCCATAAACAGGGATTTGCAGAGAGAAGAAATCCGAAGGAATTGTCTGACACACACAAGAAGGGTGAAATGTCACATGACAGAGTGTGTCCCTTGTACACTCTAGTTTGGACATATTTGTTGCCACACTCTGGGCTGGACACTCGCTGAGAGCTGGTTCACAGGAATGGAGCCCTCACGGGCTCATCGGTTGCACGAGGGGCCTCCCCGCAGTCCAGGGAGCAGGAAGGCTCCGGGAGGGGGATGATGGGAAGTAGAGATATTTGAGATGGGTTTGGGGGGAAACCTGTGCTGCAAGACTGGGAAAGTGCCCCCTGGATGGCCTGGTTAAAAGGCCTTTGGACTACCCGTTGAGAGCCTGATTGCTCTCGCTCCCTCTGCAGTCACGGGCATACTTCTTTCTCAAGGAAAACAAATCACAGAGAAGACTTTGTAAATATTTCTCGCTCTTGATTGTCTGCACTCATTAAAGGGGAACATCTAGTTCAGGAGGGAAACACTGTGAACAGTGTTTATGCTGATTTGGGAATATGTTTTTTTTGTTGGTTCCCAGATGTGGCCGCGAGATGTGTTCTCAGAACACACAGACCCGACGAAGTCACGGAGGTCCAGCAAATGCAGCCTGCGGCCTTTCAGGCTCATGCATCGGCCTGAGCAGAACCATTTTCTTTTGATGATGCTTCTGCTTCTCACCTTTCCTGTGGCGAGAGAGAATTGTTTGGGTTTTAGGGTTTTTTGTTTCCTGGTTTTTGCTAAACAGGCAAAACCATTCTGAACCCTTTCCATCTATTTTAGAGGTGGCTACAATTCTCAGGCCACCTCTGCCCACTCTCTCCTGGTACCATAAACTCTTTTTGCCAAATCCCTGGGAGGAAAATACATTCTTTTGATAAGATAAATTTTTGTTTCTCTTATCAAAGATAAGCCACTCTGTGGCTTTTTAAATCAGCACAAATAACTTATTAAGCCATGTCTCCAATAATAGCCTAGACCTCGTTGTAAAATATACAAAAACATACAATGGGCCATATTTGGGATGATTTGTTTCTGAGGGGCCACCAATAGAGAACAGACTCTACTCCCAAATAAATAATGTTACCAGTTGATCAAAACAAGAAATATATTTAGCCCTGGCTGGTGCTGCTCACACATTGAAGGGTTTCGGGTTTGATTCATGGTCAAGGGTACATATCTGGGTTGCAGGTTCTCTGGCCCCATATGGTGCAGGTGTGGAAGGCAACTAATTGATGTCTCTCTCACATCGATGTTTCTCTCTCTCTCTCCCTTCCTCCTTTCCACTCTGTCTAAAAATCAATGGAAAAACTATCCTCAGATGAGGATTAACAACAACAAAAAGAAACATCTATCTATAATAATAAAAGTGTAATATGCTAATTAGACCAGACATCCTTCCGGACATCCTTCCAGATGACCTTCTGGACAAAGCCAGGGCTGTGAGGGAAGCCCGGTTCCTGGGTGCCAGAGGGAAGCCAGTGCCGGCAGCTGGGGGAAGGAAGGCCTACTCTTGCATGAATTTCATGCATCAAGCCTCTAGTATATATATAAAAGGCTAATATGCTAAGTGTCCCTCCCTCTGTCCGACTGGTCACTATGACATGCACTGACCACCAGGGGGCAGATGCTCAATGCAAGAGCTGCCAAGCTGCACTGACTTGGCAGTGGCAGTTCTCAGGTGACACACCCTGAAACCAGAGAGGAGGGAGTCCGATTCCTCACAGGGCCACAATCCCACCTTTGGCCGTGGGCTATGTTGTTGCTGGGGCACTGTCAGCCCCGAATCTGGTTTACTGCACACCTGCGTTTGCATTCCATACCCTGTACGACAGCAACTTTGCAGAGTGCCCTCTCGCACTGTGGGACCCCTGGGGGGGGGATGTCAGAGAGCCTGTTTCCGCCCAATCCCCACAGGCCAGGCCGAGGGAACCCACCTGCCAGAGGGACTCGCTCACTCTGCAGATGCTCGTTGAGCCACGGCGCCACCCAGGTGCAGCCGGCCAGGGAGGGACGGCGGGAGGTTGGCTCCAGGTGTGTCTGGCCCATCTCACTCAGTCCTGCCCTGCTGGCCACCTTCTAATTAATTTCCTTTCAATGTACACGAACCCATGCACCAGGTCACTAGTATTCACATATGTACAATAAGACCTGAAACTCATTTGGGCTACTTATGGGAAATTAGCAACAAGTCTTTATTAAATATTTTTTAAGTTTTGGAAAAGAAGGAACCTTGAGTATCTGGTGTGAATGAATGACCAAAACAATGTGTAATTAGCACCTCAGTTATAATTTTGTTATCTATTGCAACACAGCACCTTGAAAAGTGCCTTGGAAAGTGCCCCCTGGATGGCCTGGTCTTAAAGACAGAGCGGCTTAAAATAAGAATAAACATCAGTGATGGGCACCGCGGAGGGACTGGCTGAGTGGCTCTGGTTCAGGATGTCCTCTGGTCTTCATCCTTCACCCGAGGGCGTGACGGCCGGAGGATCTGCTTCCAGAAGGCGCCTCTCCTGGCTGGAAGGTTGGTGCCTCAGTTTCTTGTCAAGTCCACCCCCCATAGGGCTGTTTGAACGGCCTCTCAGAATATCAGCCAGCTTCTCCGAGAACAAGATCCAAGAAGGCAAGGCCGAGCAGGAGTATCTTTTGTGGCCCAGCGTGGTCAGTCACACACGGGGCTAGGCTGTATTTTATGACCTCCCCAAGAAGCCCTCAGGCCGTGCGGAGGAGGCGATACAGGGTGTGCACTCCAGGAGGTGAGGTCACCACAAGTTGTTAATACATAAATCACAAAGGACTCATTTAAAAAGAATTGGGTTAAATAGCTCTCTATTTTGGCAATCAACACCTGACCACTACTGTTATAAAAACTCCCAACTAGTGAAGCCAAATTATGAATTTGAGCTCTTTTAGGGAGAAAGACCTATGATCAACATCAAGATGGGACTTTAGCTCAGGGTGATGGAACTGTCGACAATTAGCTGAATTCTACACTTCATCATTTATTATTATTTTTTGTAGAATTAAAAAATATTTAAATTGATTTTTAGAGAGAGAGGAAGGGAGAGGGAGAGAGAAATATTGATTGGCTGCCTCCTGCATAACCCCTATCAGAGACTGAGCCTGCAACCTAGGCATGTGCCCTGACCAGGAATCGAACCGGCAACCTTCCGATGCACAGGACAATGCCCAACACACTGAGCAACACTGGCCAGGGCTACCCTTTGTCATTTTGAGCAGAGTCCTGGGGTCTTGGCACCCTCCCCAGGTTCTCTGAAACACATAACAGGCCTTCCACAGCGAGTCCCTGCCCCGTGTTATCTCCACGGGGCTCGCTTGGCTGTTGCAGTGGTTTCCAACCATTTTCCCATGACGACGATGTCCCGAATGTCATGTGCCACACTCTCAGGGCAACCCTCAGCGTGTGTGCGTTCCCAGAGCACACGCTCTTTTAAGTCAGGAAACACATTGGAAGACCAGTGAGTGAGAGAGGGCCAGGCAGGAAGAGACTCCGCTCTCTTTCAGTTCACACAGATAAGAAAGGCACGCATGTGAGTGAGAAGACATCTGTGCATCGCTGTTCTTAGTGACAAGCCCTTTGTGAGGCACTGGTGTCCTCAGCCCGAGATCGAGGCTTAGCTTGGTGAGTCCGAGTTTGAAACCTGGGCCGGCCTGTTAGTTGCTCCCTGTTTCATGGCAGTTTGTAAGACATGCCACTAATGGTGAGGTGACCCGGGTGACAGTGTCTGTGCCACTGGCTCCTGTCCATTGAAACAGACCCGTGTCCCCAGCAGACGGACTGTGAGGGTATGTCAGGTCCAGCTGTGGGTGTTGGCTTGTCCCTCCAGAATGTTCTTCAGTCGGTCTCCAGTGCTCCCATTTCAACTCACTGTGGTCAGGCTCATGCCCCTGGTTTCCCAACTCTGTTTACTTTGCTCCGTGGCTCTGAGGGCCACCGGGTCCGTGCTCTGGCGATGGCTGTGGGCATGTTTGTTGAAGTCAACCCCTGCGTCTGAGCGGCTGGCTGTGCTGTGTGTAGTCGGCTCGGGCGTGTAATCAGCTGTGTCATCTGGGTGTGTAGTCGGCTGCACTCCAGGTGTGTGTGAGTGCACTCTATGATGCTGGCACAACAACAAAATCATCTAACAACACATTTCTCAGAACATTTCCCTGTTGTTAGTCAGGGGCTGACAGGACCATCACACAGGGACATCGTGCGTCACCAAATGGGATTTGGGAGGAACACAGTTCAGCCAACCCTTTTCATCAGCTCAGCCTATCCTTTCCCTGGGCCTGGCACACTGCTCCTCATGCCTTAGAACCCACCTAAAAGATCGCCTCCTCTCTGAAGCCGTCCTTGGTCCCCGCTGGGTGCCTGTGGCACTTTGTCCAGACTCGGGTGGAGAAGTTGCCACTGTGTATGAGAATGTTTACACGTCCATCGTCCCTGGAGCCTTTGAGTGTCTTGAGGGACTGGACCTCTGGTGTGTCTTCTTCGAAGACCCGTGGCTAGTCCAGGTGGGGGCACAGTCTGCTGAATATGAATGGCAGCAGCTACAAAGCCACAGCCAGTACAGCAGCTGACCTTGACCGGGCATTGCCTCCCAGCCGAGGACTCCTCGAGCCTCGTGTCTTTCCATCTCCGTCCTTTAAGGAAGGTGAGCTCACCGTCCCATCTTACCAGCAGGCAGGTGCTCACTGGCCAGAGCGGATGGCATCCTTGTTCGGTCTGGGCAGAAATAACTCCAGAGGCTTGGGTGTGCCACCAGGGAATGTTTCTAAGAAGCTGTCACCTTTCTCAGTCCATCCTGATGTGTGGGAGGCTCTCCTGTATGAAGAACTGACGTGCCAATCACAAGTTCAATGTAACTCCCTCCAAACACCGGCATTGTCCCTTTACCCAGTGCCACTGTTAGCTTGTATCTGAAAGTGACAAACGGCTTTGCTTAGAAAATATCTTCAGCTTGGCTGCTTGGCAGAGCCCCGGTCCTGCCCTCGCCAGCACGGAGAGGAGACGTGCGCCCGAAGGCAGGGGTCCTCGGGTTCGTGTCCTCGCTCGCTCCGCCTGAGGCCTCTGCTGGGTGCTGCACCCCTGCTCTGGTGTACAATTTCAGGTGCGAAAATGGCTCAGTGAAAAATCAAGCCAATCCACAAAATAAGGCTCCGGGAGTTTCCATGGGAGGGACGGAGTCTGCTTCTCATGCGGCGTCGTTCCAGGTGACCGCCGTGGAGGCTCGAGCTCCGGGTTCCAGCAGGCGCACTGCCCTTGTCCCACACTCGCCTGCACATCCCTGGACTGCCCATTCCACAGAGGAGGACAGTGAGGCCGGGAGGTGCACAACCTGCTCACGGTCCGGCTGTGAGAGAGGCCGGTCTTACATGAGCGCCCACACGCGGCTCCAGCGAGCTGCACTCGACCACGCCCGGAGCACCGTGCTGAAGCCACGAGGCCCTCTAATCCAGCTTGTGACTCCCGCCCGTGTTCCCCGCGCGGGACCCGGGCTCCTGGCCTCCGCATCTCTAGGGCAGGACATCCTGTGCTGTGGGGTGCTGTGGGGTGCTGTGGGGTGCTGTGAGGCGCTGTGGGGTGCTGTGGGGTGTTGTGGGGTGCTGCGGGGCGTTGGACATCCCTTTGGGCATTTTTCCTGGGCAGGGAAGGGTGGGGCCGGGGCCAGGACAGTGGATGACACCTGGCATAGGCGCAGGGACACTGGCTGGCCCGCCGAGTGGGACGTGTTTAAACCTGTCCCCGACCTTTCCCCGGGCGCCTGCCTCTGTCTTATCTTGTTTCTACTCCTAAAACCCATTAAATCCAAATAATAACGAGAGGATTTTTTTTAAACGGGGAGGGTGGGGGCAAGCAGCAACTCCAGGCGAATCCCAAATAAAGACGTGGGTGGGCCTCCTTGCTCCCTCGCACTCAGGAAATCTCTGTGGAAACTGGAGTT
The DNA here is from genome assembly GCF_000412655.1 of Myotis brandtii. Classification (NCBI taxonomy): domain Eukaryota; kingdom Metazoa; phylum Chordata; class Mammalia; order Chiroptera; family Vespertilionidae; genus Myotis; species Myotis brandtii. Next base: position 2,565,146 of record NW_005370460.1, on the reverse strand, counting down.
TTACAAAGTTGGAGCCAGTGGAAAACGGTTTTCTAGGCCATAAAGCTTACACCGCCAGCCTGCCCCTGAGCCAACCTCCAACTTGCTGCCAGCGTGGCTTCCCG
>NW_005370460.1:2555689-2565026 GCF_000412655.1 Myotis brandtii | reverse complement strand
GTTTCCATACAGAGAAGCTGTGTCTCTGGGATCGAGGGCAGGTTGAAGCCATTAACTGGACAATTCGATGACAAACCTGGGCTCCACTGACCAGAGCGGCTGGACACGGTGATCTTTGTCCTGGTTTTAATTTGCAGTTTGTCATGTCCAGAAGTTTGGTTTGGCCCAGGACGTCTATTTAACGACCTGCTTGTTGAATCTGGCGTGAATTTGTGCTTCCTTGGATTTTTCTCTCCCTTTGGTTTGTTCTCCACGCTGGGAAGGAGGGACTGGCTGGTGTGGCTTCCGGATGGCTCCTTGGCTGGAACAGTGGGTGACCTGCTGGGCTGAGAGGACTCCGACCCTTGACATAGCCCCGCCGGGACCCTCCAGCCCTGTGGGCTTCGTCTCAGGCTTCCCGGCGGCGGTGCAGCCCGCACAGGAGATGCTGGGCGTGTGCGGGCCCCCGGCCACCGATGTGGGCGGAAATAGGAAACAGCCTGTGAGGCCAACTGGGGCAACGCACGGGGCCCGCAGCCCAGATGCCTGGGGAAGCGGGGAAGGAGGGAATGGAGCCCAGAGGCCTTGACAACTGAAAACCCGCTTCCACGCCTGGCAGATGCCCCTGCGCTGAGGCTGGGCTGTGTGTGTGTGTGTGTGGGGGGGAGAGGTTGGGGGGAGAGGGGGGACTGGACCCGTCTCAGGCCCGAGAAGAATGTCAGAGGCATGGCACGCCGAGGAGCCTGTGCGCAAAGCTGCTTCAGATGTTCCTGCTCACCTGGCGGGTATATTCATTAAAAAAGAAAGGGCGGCCCTGGTACGAGGCCGAGTTTGCATGTGCCTCTGGGCTGTTGATTTTCCTCCAACAAATGCATTACCTCCTGATAGCAGACCCCTCCAGGCCAGGCCGGAGCCCCCAAGGCTGGAGCTGGGGAAGCGGCACCCGGGTCACCCCCTGCAGTGGCTCTCGACCTGGTCCCACATTAAATCACTTGGGGACATTAGAGAAATACGGATGCCTGGGCCCCATTCCAGGCCAATTGCACCAGCCTGGGGCCGGCTCCCACCGCCCGAGGCTCCCGCTGCGCAGCCGAGGTGGCGGAGCTCGTTATGGGGGGTCAGGGCCGTTCTCATCCAACCCCGTCTTGTCTTGTTGTCCGTCAAGCTGCTTCTCTTCATTGTGGTTTTGCTATAAATTTAAAGCAAAATTCAAAATGTAAGTTTCCAAAGTCCCTTTCAGAAGTGGGTTTCCCGGGAAGGCGGGCGCTGATGGTTCTGTACCCGCTCCTCTGGGCGTGGGACTGCGCTGCGGGGCCAGCTGGGCGAACACGGGCCTCTTGTCCATGCGCCCGGTTCCTCCGGCGGCCCGCACGCTGGGGCCCGTTGCTCCTCTGACCCCACACTCACCCTGCGACTTGTTTGTTAGTGGAAACTCTTGCCACGAAGCCTGGCTGGTGACAGGCGTCTACCGGAGAAACATGTTTCACAGGACTCACCCGCCTGGGTCCGAGTGCCCCGCACCGCAACCTTTTTTGCCCGAGGGCACCTCTAGACACCGCCCCCGCGTCACCTGATGACATCTAGTCGCCAGCTAAGCGCTGCGTTGTACGTCAGCGGCCAGTCATGGAAACATCCCAGTTTTTGTCCAGCCGACCGGATTCCCAGAGGGTGACCTCTGCTGAGCTTCAGGGACCCGCTCTTGGGTTTGACTGGCAGCTGTGGAGGTTCGTTCTGGGTGGAGCAGGAGTTGCAGGCGGGGGTCAGGCCGGGGCTGGAGCCGGTGCGAGGGGAGCAGCTCCGTGGGAGGCAGGTGGGCCGGCAGAGGCCGTCTGTCCGTGCTCAGCCTCAGGGTGAATGGGACACTGAGTTGGGGCCCAGAGGAGCAGGGGAGCAGGGCCGGGTGGCTGACATTTATGTCCGGACAATGCGGAGCTGCCTGTTGAATGGATATTTGGAAAGACATCGCATCTCTTTACTCTTTCTGAATGTACCAGGACCATGAGGGGGTGTGACTGTGGCCTCAGGGATGAGGGGAGATGAACAGTGACCCCCCTTTCAAAGTCTGCTGGCATCTCTGACCCACTGTCTCCAGCCTCTGTCCTCATCCTGGCTCGTGCCCCCTCTTCGGGTGGCCTCTAGTTAGATTCTGTAAAAGGGACAGGGAGCAAGTGGTCTTTTGCCCTCAGGCCAGGGTTTGCTGTGCCTGGTAGTGCCGCCTTAACCTCCAGGACCTGCCCGTCCAGATCCAGGGCGTCTCAACCGACTTTGCCCTGCCCTTGGCCTTCCGCTTGCCGGGGCCTGCGGTCACTGCCAAGACCACGCCCTCAGCATGTCACCTCTGGCAAAAATAAACGAAGACAGAAAAAGACTCAGACATTCCCGATGTTGTTCTGGCCCCTTACAAAGGCATTTCATATGGAGGCTTTTTAAAATTAAAAAAACGTGAGGGCCAAGAAGTGGTTTTAAGAGGAAATTTCAAGCAAATTATAGGATCAGCGATGCTGAAGGCTGGGGAACAGCAGTTGGCCAGTCTCGTCGAAGGCCCTGTAATTGTAACTGAATCCTAACGGGGTGAGTGAGGGGGGCGGTTTGCAGCCTCCTGGTTGGACAGGTGACCCCCCAGCGATTCCAGGGGTGCCCGTCTCCTGTCCTCCCGAGAACTTCTCGGCGAGCCTCGGTGGATTCACCCGCTTTGATGTGTTATCACCCTGGCGGCTAGAAAGTGCTTTTTCGTGTCCAGCTGGAATCTTTGCTACTTAATTGAAAAATCTATTTTCCATCCCTTGTCAATTCTGGTTGTTTCTGTGTGGATCCTCTCCAGATGTACACATGGTTTTCACAATGCGGTGAACCAACTTGGACACGGTGCCCTCGTAGGGCCTGCCTGCTGCCTGGGACGCTGGAGCCACGGGTGAGGCGTCAGCAAGACCCTGGTCCCCGCCTGCCAAGAGCCAGTGGTCTGGCCTTGGCCAGCCGCTTGCCTGTCTGGGCCCAGGCTCCTCGTCTCTAACGTGAGGAAGTCAGACCACACCGTCGCTGAGAGCTTTCCAGCTCCGACGATTGTGTTCAATAATTTTGCTAAGAATAGTGTCTCCAACCACGAATCTGCGCCTGGCGTGTGTTAGCTATGCAACAATACTTGTCCAACAGAATTAAATCAGAGGTTTCCAGGGAAGGTTTCTCTCAGCCTCACTAAACCTCTTAAGCCCCCGATGCCCTTGGTCCCTCCCAGAAGTGACAGATCCCCTCCGGGGACCCGGAACCAGACCCCGTGGCGGAGCGGCTTCTCCTGAAAGCGCAGCGGCCACCCAGTGGTCAGGGTGGTCAGGGTGGTCAGGGCCCCACGGGCAACCAGGCCACCCTGTGTCTGGTCACTTTGCTGCCATAGCCAGTCTATTAAAATGCCCCGTGAACCAGTGCCCACGAGGAAGAGGTTATAAATACGTCCCATTGAAAATAGAGATTGAGCCCTAACGGGTTTGGAGAGAGCGTCGGCCCGTGGACTGAAGGGTCCCGGTTTTGATTCTGGTCAAGGGCATGTACCTCAGTTGCAGGCTCAATCCCCGGCCCCAGTCAGGGAGCCTGTGGGAGGCAAACAATTGATGTCTCTCTCACATCGATGCTTGTCTCTGTCTCTCCCCCTCCCTTTCACTGTCTCTAAGCATCAATGGAAATATATCCTCAGGTGAGGATCAACAACAACAGCAGCGGAGATTGCCGGGCTCCGGGCAGCCTGCGCTCAGCACACTGGGCTGAGGACAGAAAGGGCGGCTGCCACCCCCAAGCAGCGATCCCTTCTCCAGGTGCCTTCGTGCATCGTCAGCGCCCTGTGCTCTGAGCCGTGAACAGTGTCGCGTGTCAGAGTCCGCGTCTCGGAAAGCCCACTAGAGATAGGGTTAGGACTTCATAACCATTCTTTTTCTCCACAGCACAGGGCTTACTCAGATCCCAGTGAGGGGTTAGGGGTGACGGTGCTCCTGGGAGGACCTGCTAACCTTGGAGAGAGAGTGGCGGGCAGTCCTAACCCCCCTGGCCTTTCAAAGCTGCGCAGAGCCGGGGGTGCGGCAGGGGGAATCGAGGGCCTGGGCTTCCACTGGCCCAGCGCGTCTTCACCGGGAACCTTGGGAAACTGAGGAACGTCCCCTGGGGCCCTCCCCCCTCCCCCCACTTAAGCCCTCATGAGCAGTGAAGTGAGGTGATGTCTGAGCAGGCAGCCTCGGGCAGAAGCAGGCGCTGGCGGGGCGGTCTCGGGGCTCCTCTGCCCGGCCGGCAGCCGGCTGCCCTCTAGCTGCATCTTCACGTTTCCGCCCTCTGTGCTCGCCACTGCCCCAATCTCCTCTCTTACAAGGACGCCGGTCAGGTAGGATTGGGGACCACACTAAGTCTCCCTTTAACATGGTCTCTTAAAGGCTTCGTCTCTACAGTTGCGTTCTGAAGTCCAGGGAGTGGGACTTCAACCTAGGACCTTGGGGTGGGGCAGACAACCTGGTCACAGCACCAGGAGCTCACCCAGCCTGCACGAGGGCTAGGCGACCAGGCCACGCGGAAGGTGGTGGCTGAGGGACCCTGTCGAGTTCAGCACACCGGCAGGGTGAGCCCGGGTTCCTGCAACTTCGCAAAAACGGCTATCCCCACCCTATGGGTACCCACCAATTGTATGAGCCATGCATTGGAGGCTCTGATGACTCAGTAGCCCAGGGACGGAGGGTTTCAGACGTCAGAGCCCAGCCTCTCAATGGCTGGATGTGCGTGGGGAGTGCCCAGGGGCAGGAGCTGGGTGCCTGGGCCCTCACCCCCCACCTTAAGCCCTGAGGACCCTCACCCCCACCTTAAGCCCTAGGGGACCCTCACTCCCACCTTCAGCCCTAGGGGACCCTCACTCCCACCTTCAGCCCTGGGGGACCCTCACTCCCACCTTCGGCCCTAGGGGACCCAGGGTCCCGGTTTTGATTCTGGTCAACCCTCACCCCCACCTTCAGCTGTAGGGGACCCTCACTCCCACCTTCAGCCGTAGGGGACGCTCATCCCCCACCTTAAGCCCTGGGGGACCCTCATCCCCCACATTAAGCCCTGGGGACCCTCACCCCTCACCTTAAGCCCTGGGGAGCCCTCACCCCTCACCTTAAGCCCTGGGGAGCCCTCACCCCTCACCTTAAGCCCTGGGGAGCCCTCACCCCTCACCTTAAGCCCTGGGGAGGCCCTCACCCCCACCTTAAGCCCTGGGGAGCCCTCACCCCTCACCTTAAGCCCTGGGGAGCCCTCACCCCCACCTTAAGCCCTGAGGAGCCCTCATCCCCCACCTTAAGCCCTGGGGATCCCTCACCCCCACCTTAAGCCCTGGATTTCCCATCTGCTCAGAGGGAACAGTACAGCCGGCCTGTCTCCCGGTCAACGACCTGAGGATCAAGCCCATGGTGCATATGAAAATGTTCCGCAAAGAATCAAGAGCTTGTCTAGGATCAGAACTGGTGTTTATTCCAAACCACAAGTCAGGGTGAGATTTCTAAGCTGTTGCTGGTTGGGCTGTTCTTGTAAATCCTGTTTGTTTAAAAAATAAATAAAAAGCAAACTGGGCCTGCTCTCTCCAGAAAGAGCACCATGTGCCTTCCGGCATCACAGGCCGCCAGCGTCTGGGGCCCAGCCCTTCTCCCCATGGCAGCCTGTTCCGAGGGGACCTGCTGCTTGGCTGAGCGCCCCTCTCCGCCCCCGTCCCCCCGCCTCCGCTGGTGCACCCCTCGCGTGACTGGGATGGGCCTCAGCCTGGCCGCGTCCACGCTGTGTGGCCGTGATGGTGCAGTCTTCCCTCCGGAGCTTCATGGGCACCAGTGAGAGACAGAGGGGCGGGCAGTGGCTTGGCTTGCTCAGGACCTACTGGGGTCAGGAGAAAACGAGGAAGAAAAGTCCTATTTGTGGGACATCTCTGCTGGGCCAGGAGCCTCACAACATGCCTGCCTCTCTCTGAAGTATTCTTATTTTAAAAAGGAGAAACTGAGGCTCAGAGAGGGTCATAACCTGACCCAGGCCACACAGCTTAAGAGTAACTGGCTGAGTGGGCATCGGAACCCGGATGTGTCTGGTTTCAAAAGCCACGCCCTCTCGTGATTCTGTGTCCCCTTCCACGGAGCAGTGGGGGGGACTCTGGTTTGGGTACCTCCCCCCAGATGTGTGATTTTGGGCGGGTCATTTAAACGCCTCCCATCTGTCTCCTCCTCGACGAAAAGCAGTGATCATTTTGTTCCTCGAGGGGTGGTTGTGAGAATCCCGTGAAATAATGTACGCGGAGTGACCTGAATATTGGAAAATGCTACACGCAGGCGAGGAATTGCACGCTAAGTTTGCAAGTGTTGCTCAAGAGCCTTCAGCGAGCCACTCTTCCCGGACCCAGGGGTGTTCTGGCCCCCACGCTCCATCCCTGCGCCTCACGGCCCCTCCCCAGCTGGCCTCGGGGTGCTGGCCATGGCCCATCTGAAACGTCCTCCCTGCTGCTCTGCCAATCTGGCTCCCTCCCCACCTCCTCCAGGGAGCCCTCCCTTGCAGCGTGGCCACCTGGCCCTGCGGCTTCCATGCGGCCTGTGGCTGGGCGCTGGTTTTCAGTTGTCTCATAAGCTCGAGCGCTTCTCCTCAAGAAGTTATTGATAGTGGAGATGGTGGTCTCACACCTCTGAGTGTCGTCAGAGGACGCGGAGCAGTACTCAGGCCCATGAGAAACACTCAGAGGCCGTCAGCCTGGACGGGTGCCGGGCGTCAGGCCCAGGCCTCTGCCAACTTGTGTGGCAGGTCCCGGAGGGTCTGGTGCCTCTGCAGCCCCGGCATCTCTGAGGGAGGCAGCCTCCTGAGCTCTCCCGGGCGTGACCTTCGCTGCTCCTCGGCCTGGCCGCGCGGCTTGTCCTTGCGGGCCCAGCTCAAGGCCGGGCTCCTGTCCAAGGACGTGACCTCCTCGTCCTCCTGACGGCACAGCTGTCAGCCACTGGGCGCTGGGCCTGCCTGGCTTGTCTTCCAAGAACCTGAAGAAAAGTCTAGATCTTCCCTGGGCACATAGTAGGTGCTCAGCTCCTGTGCTTTGCAGGGACAGACATGGATCTGAAAGCAGGGTCAGCCGGAATGGGCGGCCCGGTGCCAGGCTCCAGGCCCTTCTTGTTCAGAAAGAGGGACAAGTACCTCAGGGGAGGAAGGAAGGTGTCAGTCACATGGGGTTGAAGCTGCCCCGGGGCACATCCCCTCACTCCCAGAGCCCCGGTTCCTGCTGTGTAAATCACCGTGACAATAACCCAAAGTGTGGGGTCGTCGTGAGCGTGGCCGGAAGGTCCGCCTCCAATTCTGTCCTCAAGCCGGTCGTTGAGGTCCAGCTTCGATGACCCCACTCGGCGGGACCTGCCCACACCCGAGGGCGCCTGCTCATCCCCGTCTGACGGGGTGGGGTGGGGGGAGGACAGGCAGTAAGACCAGGACGCTGCTGTTATGAGCGCTCACCTCACTCACTACAGGTCAGGGGCTTTCCCACAGACCCCGGGGAACTGGAGGACGCTGCCCGGAGACGCAAGGCTGGACAAAGACAGGTGCCTGGGCCCAGATGGGTCCATCGCTCAGGAAATGAAATACATTTTGAGAACAAACCAGGGACAGGACACACTTTGATTTGGTTGCTGTGCCTGGACCCTGACCCCCATCGGGGAGTTCGCCTCAGGAATGCGGACCATTCTCCAGTCCCAGGAACGGTCAGAGCTGTTTCAACACCATAGAAATTAACTACCTTGTTATCGGACTTAAGATCCTGGAAGGACCCTGCAGCCCTCATCCCGCCCCTTCCCGCTTGCACGCAGCCCTTCCTCCTCCTCCACGTGTAACGGCGGCCAGTAGGGGAGGAGCGCAGGGTCTACAGGGCGACCCCGTGCTCTCCACGCCTCGTATGTGATTGAACCCTATCTCTGCTGAACTGGCTCAAGCGGTGACAGGCGGCCTGGGCCCGTTTGTGCTCAGTTTCACTTCCTAGCACTTCCGACAACCTGTAATGATTTCACTGGCACACGCACCTGGCCTGGCCCTGCTAGAATGTGAGCCCCGAGGGCAGGGCACCGGTGAGTCCTGCTCAGGCGGGTCCCTGACTCCCCGGACAGCGCCTGGCGCGTAGCAGGTGCTCCGGAGCTGTGGGCCTTCCTTCCCGGCCTCAGTGAGTAGCAGCCGCCGGTCTCGGTGGCCGGACAGGGAGGCTCGTGCGACTCCAAGAAGCTGCTGGTGCTTCTCATGCGGGAAAGGAGGGCCCCACCCAGGAGCAGCTCGGCCCGCGGAGACTCTTCCTTCAGGAAGGAGAGCGCGGCCGGGAGGACAGGAGCTGGTGGCCTTCCATCTGAAGAGCTGAACGACACCCCACTTCTACCTGGTTTTGGGGTGTCCCTGCCTCAGCAGCTGGACACCTAAAATCTCCCGCCGAGGACAGGCCTGGGCTGTTCCCACCGGGCAGCCCCGAGCGGCCTTTCTGGGGACAGCAGCCTGGTCTTGCCCTTCCGGAGCCCACCCCCCTGAGTGTTGGGGACGGGGCAGCGGATGCTCATGGCAAACTTGGTTGGAGAGAAGCAGAGGGGGAGGAGAAGAGAAGAGAAGACAGAGCCAAGGTGCGGGGGTAGGGGAAGTGGAGGGGCAGAGAGGGTGATGGAGCAGAAGATTTTAAAATCTGAGACAGGTTTGCTGTGGGAGACAGGAGCTGTTTCGAGGGAAGTCAGAACAGCAACGCAGGGGAGAGAAAGGCTAACACCGGAGCGAGCGGTCGGCCCGACCCAGGGCTCAGGGGCTGTGGGAAGAGGTGCAAGGACTTCATGATTCTTCATGATGGGCAGGGCGAGGAGTGACAACGCTGGGGGTGGGGGGGGGAGGGGCCGGTGCATGGAGCCCATTTCAGTTATTTCTTTCTGTGAACCAGTTTGGGCTGAGTGAGCGCCTGGGACTCTTTAGTTCTGTGGGAGGAGAGAGAGAGAGAGAAAGAGAGAGAGAGAGAGAGAGGCGGCTGGCATCGTGCAGTCCGGGCAGGCGGGCCGAGCGATCAGTGCGCCCGTAACAAGCAGACGGAAGTTTGTTGATCTTCAAGCTGCTGGGGCAGGTCTGCCAGTGAGATTTGTTTTTAAGAAGAAGCACAACAACAGCAGCGAAGCAATCCGTGTGGGTCTGTGGTGTGTTCACGTCGTGGGTCGTGGGGAGGGGCTGGAATCCCGAATCAATAACGTAATTGAGTTATTTCCGTGAGTGGTTAGGCTATTACTCTGAGTGAGCGCCGGGCAGTTGGCTGTTGGCTGTGATCACTCGGGCTCATTGGGTATTGATCCCGCCCGTCCGAGCTGCTGTGTTCTGGGAGCATCAGTGGAAGTAC
>NW_005370460.1:2551283-2555666 GCF_000412655.1 Myotis brandtii | reverse complement strand
CCCCCTCCTTCCTCCCAGGCTTCCTTCTGAGAAGCAGAACGGCCTCTCCCTGCTGGATGGGCTGCGAGTTTTCCACCCCACATCATCGCCATGTGTTCTAAAAGCAAAACGCAATTTTCCAAGCGTCTTTACATGTCCACACACACACACACACACACACACACACGGCCTCTGTGCTCAACAATGTGCTTTTTACACAGAAGAGGAGCGAAGACAACAGGTCCACTATAGTCCTGCGATGTCCTAAGGCAGGGAGGCCGCAGTCCCGCCAGAGACATTGTCTCCATTGACGCCGCTCCCCAGCTCCCGGCAGCTCACAATCCCACCCTTTGTGGCCACAGAGAATCACAGCCTGTGCCCGTCCCCTCGGACCCACCCTGATGGCCCCAAAGGTCACAGCCATGATGTCACGGAGAAGCATGTGGTCAGAGAGCCCGTCCTCCCCACCCTGCCCTGCCGTCCACCAGCCCTAGCCTCAGCCCCGGGGTCTCTCCCGCTGGAGGTGAGGCAGGGGTGGCCCACTGAGAGGCGGTGGCATTCTGTCACCCACTCTGTTGGGTGCCTCCTCTGCTCCCCTGAGTCCCACCTTGTGACACTTCCACGAGCCCAACCCCGCTGTCTCCCCAGCACTCTGCACACTGCACCTCGCCTTCCAAGCATGGCGGGCTGTGTCTTAGAAAGATCTCGCCTTGGAGGCTTGGAGGTCGGCTGGGTGAGACCAGAAGCTGGGAGAACATTCTGAATCTGTTAGAACCGGGCGGTCGGGAGAGGCTGCAGACGGGGTCTGGCTGGGTGGAGGGCTCGGGAGGTGGAGACTCAGGTGTGGGCCTGCCTGTGACTCCAGGCTCAGACCAGGGGAGGCCCAGGGTTCTGCCTGCGGCAGGGACTCTTCTCGAAGACCTTTCTCAGACCCTCTCCACCCCCACCCCACGCGCTTCCAGCTGCAGCCTTCTTCGTGCGGGTTGCTCAGAGGCAGAAGCTCTAAAAATAGAAAGCCTTATTATTACCTATTAAACTTCTTCCACCTCCAGAGTTTTCTGAAAGTAATAAGAAGAGGAAGGCAGAGTCTGCTGAAGGCTCGGGAGCAGGGTGTATTGAGAGGTGAGGAGTGACGCGGGTGGAGAGAACTGGAGGCCAGGCGGGTGAGGAGGGGCCGGGGGAGAACACATGGACTGAGCCACTGGGCCCGGCGACCTTCCAGAGCCCACGCCGCTCCAAGGGAGTGCATGTGGGACATGAAAACAGCAGTGTTCCCATGAGCCCCCCCCCCCAGTTGCGGGAGGACGGGTGCGGGATGCAGGGACTTGGCACCTGCCCTGCCTCGGGGCAATGCCTGCGAGCTCCCCGCAGCTGACAGGGGTGCATCCTCTTACCCGGTGCGTTTCATCTCACGCTCCTAAAGGCCCACCTGCCAGGCTGAGGAGAGCCTGCACAAGCCACCCAAAACCTTAGCCAGAGTCAATTCCGTTCATGCACGTGTGTCCCAGAAGTGAAATTTAAGGACAACCAATCACAAGCAGCCAACTGGGCAACCCCTTAAGCTTCAGCCAATCAGATCACTTCCTTGCTTTGCTTCCTCTCTGCTCTATAAAAGCCTCTCCACTAGTTCCCGTCTGACTGGCACTGCCTGATTGGAACCCATTTTTGCTCAGATAAACTCTAACCATTCAATGTGCCTCAGTTTTTCTTTTAACACCGTGTTGTTAAAACCCCGCCATTTAAAGGAGAATGCGCCCAGGTCAACCTCAGATGGATTCTGTTTTCTATGCTCAGAATCATGATACATTTTCATTTTATATACTTAGACCGGGAATTTCCTTTAAAATTTTTTTTTATTGGCAACTAACTTTTATTGAGTGTGTTTTAAGCATTTTTTAAAATTTTTACTTTTCAATTACAGTTTACATTCTGTATTTGTTTGTATTCGTTTCAGCTGTACCACATAGTGGTCAGACAATCATATTCTTACAAAGTGGTCCCCCAGATATTTCCACTACCCACCTGGCACCACACAGAGATGCTGCAATATTATTGCCTATGTGCCCTGTGCTGGGCTTGACATCCCCGAGACTGTTCGTAACTACTAATCTGCACTACGTACTCCCTTCACCTTTTCACTCAGACCTCGCACCTCCCTCCCCTTTGGCAGTCATCACGGATGGGACTTTCTCATACAGCTCTTTGCTCACTATCTCCCCCTGGTATTTCTAACCACCTTCTTTCTTCCTGTTGTAGAACAGTGCTGTTCGTTTACCTTATCAATGAGCTCATCCAGCATCTTGTCCTTGCCAGACATTGCCTGGACTCTTTTTTTTTTAAGTTTTAGATATTTAAAAAAATTTTAATTTATTTTTAATTTTTATTGATTTCAGAGAGGAAGGGAGAAGGAGAGAGAGAGAAACATCAATGATGCAAGAGAACCACTGATCGACTGCCTCCTGCACATCCCACACTGGGATCGAGCCTGTGACCCAGGCATATACCCTGAACGGGAATCGAACTGTAACCTCCTGGTTCATAGGTTGACGCTCAAGCACTGAGCCACGCTGGCTGGGCCATTTCCTGGACTCATGAGGGTATCCTTCCCCGAGGCCTTCGGCTCCCCCTCTAATGTGCTGGGTTACTCTTTGGGCCCCTGGGGAAGCGCCGCTCTAGCATTTCCGCTCATTTCACTGCCGGGAACGGCCACTCTCCCGGCCCATTCTCTTCACTCTGCGGGTTCTGTCTCACTCGGCTGGAGGTTGCTTTCAAATGATGGTCACAGAAGCGCCTGCCAAAGGTGGGATTTCTGGGCCTTTCCGTGCCCCAACATCTCCCTTCCGCCTAGAATTCCAGGTTTAAGGAGACTTTTCCCCTCTGCTTTGACCTCTAGCACACGGTTTCAGTGATGGCAATCTGCTATGTGTTGCTTTATACGTAACCAGTTTTGTTTTTTCCTAAACTTTTAGGGTTTTTTTTTGGTTTTGGTCCTTGGCATTTCTAATTTTAACTGGGCCATATTTGGGTGGTGGACCTAGTTTGTATTTTGTGTCCAGGCATTTGTCATTCATTCATTCACTCATTCTTTTCTCCCATTTTCTCGGTACTTATTTTCTGGAACTCTCATGATATCGTTGGGGCACTTCCTGGCTTGATCCTGAGTCTCTTGCCTCATGGAATTTTTATGTCTGTCTTTACCTGTGGTGTCGAGGGTTTCTTTGACTTTGTCTTCCAGTCGCTCAAGTGACCTTTTTCTCTTTAGCAATTGTGTCTTTAGTTCCCAATAATTCTCTCTTGCTCCCTGAATGTTTTATTTTTCTAGCAGCTGCTTCTGGTTTGTGAACGTCGAACTTCCCTGAGTCTCTCTGAGCACTGGAACTGGAATGGCTCAAACAATTCTCTTCGACTTTGTTTTCTCTGGGGTCAGGGCTGCATTTATTCATCTGGATTCTTCCGTGAGGTTGGTTTTTCTCAAATACCCAGTGATCCTTGCAAGCCCACTCATGGCTTTGAAGGAAAGAGAAAGCATTCATTTCCGAAGCCAGCGCGGATGTCCTCTGTGGGTGTGCAGTCCTGCTTGCTCTCCAGGTCTCTTTCCTAAATGGGAGACAACTGAGGTCATGAAAGGTGGCTGTTCTCATGCTGGCTGTAGTCTTAGGGAGGCAGACCTAATGGGGTAAGTAAATACAAAATTCAGATAGTCGATGGAAAGTAACTGGGCGTTAGGAGGGAGGGTGGCTGGGAGCCACGCCTCTTGACTCTGTTGGACTCTGCACGGCCTCAGCAAGGCGCAGGCTTCCTGTCCGTGGTGGGTCGAGCTCCGCCTCTCCGCCTCCAGCTGCTGCTGAGGACGGTCACGGGTCGCGAGAGCGGCAGAGTGACAGTCCTGACTTGTGTATGTAGTTCTTGTCAGCCTGGCCTCCAGGGGGCGAACCTGCTGAGGGTTCCACGTGGAGAAGGGTAAGGGTCCATGGGCCTGCTGGTCACCCAGGTCCTGCCTTCCGAGTTGAATGTCCTCTCAGGATAAGAACATCTGTGGGTCTTTCTTCCTTCCCCCGAGTGCCCAGGACGCACTGATGCTCTTGCCACGGGTGTCCACACCTTTCCACAACCCTCTCCTTGCACAGATCATCATTCCACAGGTCTCTCATGGTCACCACTGTCACCCATGTTTCCCAGGTGGGAGCAGGAAGGTAAGAGAGGGAGGTCTGCTTCCTGGGGTCCCGTGTGGTGTGAGGAGCAGAGTTAGGACTTGAACCCGGGCCTCTGATTTCACACATTTCACACCGGTCCTCAGCGGCTAGAGGAGTGGTCTTCATTGTCCAAGACTCTTGATGGTGTGTCTTTCAGGGACTCTGGAGGGACATGGAAAGCAGGTGGCTAATGAGTGGGTGGGAGGGAGTG
>NW_005370460.1:2528174-2551226 GCF_000412655.1 Myotis brandtii | reverse complement strand
GTTCATTCCTTAATGGGATGAGAGTCTAATTCAGGTGAGGGGCCCCCAGGCGCAGTCCAAGGGGATGCTCATAAAACCCAGGGTTTCAGCTCCAACCGTGTGGCTTTCTCAGGGTGGGGAGGAGTTCAGGCTTGTCTGTCCGTTTTGTGGTTCCTGAGCTACTTGCCTTACGAAATAAAATGTATGGAGGAATGGGGGTATGGTCTGTAGCAAAAACAAACGATTCAGAAGACTAGAGAATATCTTTGTTTAAAATGTATAAATTATTTTTCTCACTATAAATGTAATAAGTAACAGGAAAAGGTAATAGAGAACTTGTAAACAAACCAGAGGTTTGCAGAAGAAAATAGAAGTCACCTTAAAATCCCACGATGGGACCATCATTGTTCCCGTGTAAAGAATATTGAAAGGGCTCATAGGTCGTTCCCTCCTAACTAAGGGAAGAAGAGAAATCTAGTCTTAAAAACCATAGAAAAGGCAAAAACACAGCCACCCGCCACCCCAGCGCCCCGAATCCTGGCAGCCAGGAGCCGCTCGGCGTCCTGATCTAGAGCTTCCTCTTGTTTATACCACGTCCTCCAGGCCTGGCAGCCGTGGGGACATCGGTGTGGTCAGCAAACACGAAAACAGCCACATTCAACAACTGTTTTAGGGAGAGTCCCAAACCCAGGATCCACGGAACCCAGAGGCCGAGCTCTCCACCTGGGCCCGCCTCAGGGCCTCCGCGCACTGGGCGGGACAGGCGGGGGTACAGGAGGAGGCGAGGGTCAGCAGGAGACATCCAGGGGCCGCCGGGAAAGGACGCTGTTTTCATAGCAGATCCTACAGCGTGCTGTGAGCAGATGCCCTCCTTGAGAAACCCAGACATGGCAGGGCTGGCCCGAGGCCCAGGACCCCGATACGAACGCCCCGCTGAAGCTGAGGTGCCCCAGTCCCGGGCTGGGCGCACAGGCCTCCCTGGGCAGGAATCCCCTCCCTCGCCCTCTGCCGTGCCTGCCGTGGTCGGCTCCTTCTGGTCCTTAGACAAACAGGGGTGTCTTCGTAGGGGGACTTTGATGGTACGGAAATTAGTGTTCGTTTTGACCTTTTACTCACAGCGCACACACTCTCTGGCTCTCCACGTTGGTGGGACTCACGGATAAAACCATCACAACCTGGTTTTATCCAGATTTCCTTAAATCCTCACCCGAGGATATGTTTTTATTGAGTTAGAGAGAGAGAGAGAGAGAAACAGGGATCATTGCCTCCTGTACACACCCTGACCGGGGATTGAACCCACAACCTTTCTGGCACACGGGACAAGGCTCCAACCCACTGAGCCGCCTGGCCAGGGCTTATCCATGCTTGTGTGCGCTCATATCTTAAAAAAACCAGCGGGGCTCCCAGCGTAAGGACAGGGGTCTAAACTGCATTAGCGGCGGCAATCTGGCGGCGCTCACGCTCCCTCCGGGCGGCAGGGCTCAGGGAAGAGCCACCGAGAGGGGGGCTTTGTGCGTCCCCCGCGGGGCTGACTGTGCTGCGCATTGTCCTCTGCCCCATCTGTGTGTCCCCCCTCCACCTGCAGGCCCCCATTCTTATCAGGAGCGGCTCCTCTCCTCCAGACCCTGTAATGCCCGTTACCATGGCACCCGGCACCCCGCACTATTAAGACAATCTCTTTACTAGGCAGCCGGTTGACAAGATGAGGGCCTGTGTCTCGGGAGCCTCTGGACCTGTCCGGGCAGAGAGCGTGGCCCTCACACCCTGGTGGCACCCGCTGCTCCGGCCACACCTCACTCCCGGCCTTTCCATCCACACTGAGTAGTCGCACATGTCACACCTCACACTGCACACAGGCTCCCAGGTCCTCACAGTGTCCCCGTGAGCGGAGGATTCGGGGCTCATTTTAAAGGCCGAGGACACAGGAAGTGACAGTCAGAGGGGTCTGAGTGCTCAAGGTCACGCAGTCACTCAGGGGCAATGCTGGGACTCAAACCAGACCCTCACTGTCTCCACAGCCACTTCTCTTATCACAGACAGACAGAGGGGCAGGCACACAGACACACAGAGGGACAGGCACACAGACACACAGACAGAGGGGCAGGCACACACACAGACAGAGGGACAGGCACACAGACACATAGACAGAGGGACGGCACACAGACAGACACACAGACAGAGGGACAGGCACACAGACACATAGAGGGACAGGCACACAGACACACAGACAGAGGGGCAGGCACACAGACACACAGAGGGACAGGCACACAGACACACAGACAGAGGGGTAGGCACACAGACACACAGACAGAGGGACAGGCACATAGACAGAAGGGCAGGCACACAGACAGGGACAGGCACATAAACAGACAGGGACAGACACACAGAGAAAGAATACTATGCCTTATGCAGAGTGGGTGCTCAATATTATTTATTGATGTATTGGACTACATGTGTCTGCTTTTGAATTAAATGTGATATTACTGACCCATCACTGGCCTTGGCTGACTTTCCCAGTAGATGAACTCCCCTCCCTCCCTCCCTCCCTCCCTCCTTTCCTTCCCTTTCCTTTCCTTTCCTTTCCTTTCCTTTCCTTTCCTTTCCTTTCCTTTCCTTTCCTTTCCTTTCCTTTCCTTTCCTTTCCTTTCCTTTCCTTTCCTTTCCTTCCTTCCTTCCTTCCTTCCCTTTCTCCTTTTCTTCGAGCCCCTCCCATGGACAAAGCCCTGTTGGGAGTGTCAGAC
Source organism: Myotis brandtii (assembly GCF_000412655.1). Taxonomy (NCBI): domain Eukaryota; kingdom Metazoa; phylum Chordata; class Mammalia; order Chiroptera; family Vespertilionidae; genus Myotis; species Myotis brandtii. Next base: position 2,548,506 of record NW_005370460.1, on the reverse strand, counting down.
GGTCAAGGTGGCCAATGACCTCCATCCATTCACACACTGCCTCCTCCCTGCCAACCACAGCCCAGGATTCAGGGATGAATAAGAGACAGGCGCCCACCCTCATGGGGCCTTCTGTCTGTGGAGGGACGCAGGCGTTGTACCATTACGGTAGCTGTGACGCTGCTGGAGAGGAGCGGTTTACAGTGGAGCGAGGAGAGGGAGGTTGACCTTGGCTGGGGGATGGGTGGGTGTGGCATGGAGAGCCCCTAGGGAAGAGACTTTGATCTAAATGCCTGGGTGACATGCTCACCTCCTCAGGAAACTGAGGTCCCTGCCTCCTCACAACAAGGCTGCCCCTCGTGGAGGCTGAGAAAACAGGCGACGGTGAAGGGCCTGAGGGTGGGCTCGGGTAGTGCGGTCATAGCGGTCTGCGGGCTCTGAGGAAGCCCAAAGGGCCCAGGGCCTGACGGTCACGTGGCCAGCTGGTTTCTGATCGGAATGGAGGACCCTCCTTGCTGGGAGGTGGGTGAGGGGTTCAGAGCAGGGAGAGACATAGAGACACAGAGAAGGGGGGACAGACAGAAGGACTCAGAGGCGCCCAGCTGGGAGGAGCAGGAAGAGGCGGCAGGTAGGGTAGCTCGGATTCAGCTCCAGGCACGGGCGTGGGAGCCAGGACTGCGAGGTGTGTTTGGAGAGTCCGCTGTGCACTTCTCTGGAGGCTGAATGTACTCAGTGTGGGGAGGGCTGACGGGCTTGGGGTAGGGGGATGGCACCCTGCGTGGACACCTCTGTGGGCCATGGGGAGGGGGCTGGGGGAGGCTGGCTGCTGCCTTGCTCATGTCTTCCTGGTCTACCACTGGCAAGCTGACCAGTGAGTGCGAGTTTGAAAACAGGCTGCTGCCCACCCTCCAGGAAGAGGGAGGTTAATTTGAGCACTAATTATAGTTGCTTTTCCTAATCACCAGGCAGACGGGTCCCTCACTGAAGTACAGAGAGCTCATCCTTGTCCCCCCAGCGGTGAGAAAATAGTGGCTCTGCAGAACGCCTTGCTGGCTACTGGGTCTCCTCCTCTGCTGTGCTTCTGGGGCCTGCGGTCCTTGGTCCTCGGTCCTCGGGAGATGGTTGCACCTGCCAGGACGCCACGGGGAAGTCCTGGTTTCGCAGCTCTCCCGTCTGGGCTGAGGCAGCAATGGATCCGGACCAACCCACAGTGCAGGGCGGAGGCAGGAGGGCAGTGCAGCCCTGCACGCGGGCTTGGGTTTGGCGTCAGAAAGGCTGCAGTCCCTAAGTGTCTGGGACCCGGCCTGCCAATTGTGTCCGTAATTCCACCTGGAGAGGCACTGAGGTTTGTGCAGCTTCAGAAATAGTGTGGCGTCCTCAGCAGCTGCTCAAGGATGAAGCCACGGGCAGCCGGAGAGCTCCCTCCCTGCACCCCCAGCAAGGGCGTCCAGATCCCACCTCGTCCACCCTTCAAGTCCTCCTGCCCTGTCTGGGACCAGGCCCTGGGCTGCTTTTGCCAGGGGCACCTCTTCACCAGCCCTCTGGGTACGATGCTCTGGGCTGTTTCTTGTCTCTTGGGCCCACTTTCTCCCAACGAGGTCTTTCCAAGACCTGTAGCTGCAGGCCAGCACCAGTTTGTCCCCCCTCACCGCCACACTCAACCCATTTTCCAGAACGTTCTTCTGACAGGAGCCTGGGCCTCCTGCTCGCCAGGGCCAAGGACTGAAACTCAAGGCGGAGGAGAGTAGAAGGAGTCCAGGATCTGGAGTCGGAAGAACTGGCGTGAACGCTGGCCTCACAGAGTGACCCTCGGCTCCGGGAGCAGCCGGAGCACTGTAGCACGGCGCTGTTAAGGTCTGGCCTTCTTCGGGTACCATCCTGCAGGGCTGTGATTTCCTAGAGTTACTGCCCACAGGAGTCACCTGGGGAGCGTGTTGAAGATACAGGGGTCCAGGCATTCTCCAGCCCCCAAGATTCCGATGCAGGGAGTCCAGGCAGGACCCAGGAATCTGTGCTCAACAAGCCTCCAGGGGAGGCGGATGCAGACGGTGCCTGGACCCCAAGCAACCGGGCCGCAGGGGGCCTGTCTCCGACACCGGCTCCCTCTGCTGATTCTCCTGTGTCCCATGGTGATGCAGGCTGAACTGGGTCTGGTAGCTCTTCTAACCCTAATGTAACACACTGACTAGAGATTTCTCAAGCTCTGATATGGCCGAACATTCCAGCTTTCTGACCTGCCTTGGCCGCACCTCTGGCCCTGGCCCCCAGTCACCTATGTCTCCTTCTCTAGCTCTTTCTGTTCATTTTGGCTACTGGACAGTCACCCGATGCTGGCGGGGGTGCAGCTCCCACTCCGTTTCTGGCCTCTCGGGATGCCCTGCCTGGAAACAGAGGCGCCATATGGCGTTGGGCTTTTGGCGACAAGACAACAATGTCCTGGCTGAACTCAAAGGCCTTCCCCGTTCCAGAGCAAACCTTTGCAGCCAGAGAAGTCCTTATGGGCTTACTGCCCACTTCCTTCTGACTGCGCCCCTTGGATTTGGCTTCAAATGATATCTCAACCCTGTTTATAAATAAAAGCCTTGGTAGACTACCAGATGTCGCACACAGGAAAGGTCATTGCTGTGGCTTACATGATTGCAAGGCCTCCCTATGACACCGATGCCTGGGGACACAACAGGTCCTTTGTGGCATCTACACGCTTTGCTCAGGGGGTCTTGGCAGAGGACAGTCGTGGCCTTTGCTGCCATCCGAAGCCCAGGCCCCGGGCCCAGTCAAATATAACGGACACGTGCTCTCCTGTAAATAGAGCTCACAAGTGGCCAGGCCTTGGGGCTGCGCCCAGGTTGGTGGTGAGGCTCCTCTGTCCCTCGGCCCCACCCTTCTCAGCTGCCAGGACCTTAATCTGCCTCCTGCAGGCACTGGGGGTATATTTAGAGCCTCTTCCCTGCAGCTGAGTGGGACCTGAAAATAGATCGCTTGGCCTGTGCGCCGTTGGGCTGCGGCCTCTAAATCTCCACCTGCATCCAGCCAGTAGCCAGCTCCGTGTGGGTCTGCTCAGTAGCATCGGCGACAGTGGCCTAGTCCTGGGGGCTGGGCCCTGCTCCAGCACTGCTCTCTCCCCCTGGGGGATGTGTACAGGCCTTCCTGGGGTCTAGTGGTGACATCAGCCTCTTTGGCTGCAGCCTCTTGGGTCTGGACACAACCTGCATGAGAGTGTCCCGTGTCTGTATGGTGGGCACCTCTCTGGAAGGACCAGATAGTTCCCTTTGGTCTCAGCCCTGTTCTCCTTCCCAGTGTGATCACAGTTGCTCTGTGTCCTAAGGGCTCCCGTGGCTTTGCAGCGGCAGGTGAGTTGTCTATGATTTTATGATCATGATTGGACTGGTAACCAAGAGATGGAGCTGTCCATGTAAGTGTTTCTTCAAACTTGAAAGGTTTAGGACAACATTGAGTTCAACGTTAAAGGTAGTTATAAGTTACCCTTAAACTCATTCCATGAGAGCAGGGATGAAGCCTGTCCTGCTCTTGGTTGTAATCTCAGCATCCATGCAATGAGCATCCATGCAATGAGCATTTATCGAGTGCTTACTGTGTACAAGGCAAAATGCTAGATCCTTTGATAACGTAGAGATGAATACGAGATTGTCTCTGCACTCAAGAAAAACATTCCAGTTTAGCAACCGGTTATGATACAAAGGGAAATGAAACTTGTGCTGTAACAGATATTTAAGCAAGTTTTTTGGAGAACGATGGAAGTACTAGCTCTTTGTAGCGAAGATTGACAGAGGAAAAGGCCTGTAGGTGGTTCTTTGATGCATCAGGTGTTGAGGGCAGAGGGGCCGTGTGAGCATGGCATGCTGGGAACACCACACCAGCAAACCTGGAGCTAATGTACAGGAAGTCCACACAGCAGACAGCCTCACCACCACTCTGTAGGCAAGAGCTTCTTGGGGTCATGAGCCCCTGTTGTAAGCACTGGCCGGTGGACCGTGTGGGCCCCATTGGTCCCTTGGAATTATCCTGGGATGCAGTTGCCCATTGTCTTTCTTTCTTTTTAAATATTTATTCCAATCCTGCCGGCAGCATGGAGAGCAGCAGGTCATCCACAAAAACTGTTCTGCACCCCCATAAGCCAGCGGTTTACATTGGGTAGGACAAAGATTACATGGGGAAGTAGGCAAAAGGAATAAGAATGGGTTTAATGGCTACAGATTACAGGAAATGCAGGCTGAGGTGGGACTGATTGTTTGGGCAACAAATGGTTAATTTTCCATGATAACAGGCAGTTCTCGGGTGAGAATGGACCACATTCTGAGGTTGACTCCCAGGTCCCTGGGGTGCACAACTCCCAGACAGGTTAGAATGTGCTTTCTTTAATCAAAACAAAACAATCACGGTTAACAGAGCATGATTAATATTTCTTATAATTACTAGGGGCTGGGCACACGAAATTCATGCACAGGTAGGGTCCCTAGGCCTGGCCTGTGATCAGTGCCATCTGTGGGGCGACCAGCATGGCAACAGGGGGCCCCCCCACTGGCACATGCCTTGGCCAGCCTGGTGCCGCCTGCTTGCCAGCCCTGCCCCCAATTGCCACTGCTAGTCGCCTCCAGGCAGACGCTCACGCAGGGGTGACCTGCAAAGTGATTGGGGGGGGGCGAGGACCTGCTGGTACCCGCCTTGGCTGGCCTGAGGCCTGTGGGCTGGGGGAAGCTCCTGCATTGAGCGTCTGCCACCTGGTGGTCAGTGCGCATCATAACGACCGGTTGTTCCGCTGGTCATTACGCCGTTTGGTCGATTTGCATATTAGGCTTTTATTATATAGGATAGTTAGTCCCCAATATTCTATTTCTGCCCCTAACATTCCCACTGCTATTTCTATCATCTCATATCTATGAGGTTAGTTTTAGGTGAAACTGCATTTGCTGGACTGTGTTTGCGTCAGCCTTGGCAGCAGTTCCAGGGATGGGATACAGCGAATGCAGACATCGGACACAGCAGCAAGCAACCAGGCTACAAAAAACAAACAGAAAAATAAAAAAGAATTCCTGCAGCCCAGACAGGCTGGGTAGCCAGGAAGATGACGTGGATAAGTCAAATCCAAAACATCCTTCTCGTTGTTTTACCCTGGAGATGGTTTCCCTAATTTGTTGAATGTTGTTTCCTATTAATTGTCAGAAAGATTAAGATAGCACATTCCTTTGAATTCTTAACAACCACAGTTATGCCGCAACAGCAAACAATCCATTGCTGCCCGATCCTCTAGCACTGCCTCCCTGGCCTGGCTCAGCTCTTGATTTAGCCCCTGTAGAGCCCTGGAGTCGCATTCAGGGTTTTACCTGCTACAAGCCAGCCGGGTCACTTCTGCATTGAGGGAGCTGCCACTACCGGCATAACAAAATGGTTAAAGCCATAGTCGGCAGGGCTCCCAGGGGGGATCGTCGGTGCAGTCCGGAGCCACGGCCGTGAGAAGGTCTATTCTGGTTTGGAGCCTGTGATGTTCCTGGGGCATGAAGATGGTCATTCGTCCTAAGCAGCTGTCGGCAGGGATATGAATAAACAGTCATCCCCATATCAGAAACCAGCCGGCCGGCAGCTTAGTGTGCTCATGACTGTAAGGGCAGGTGAAATGACCAGAACAGTTCATGTCGTAGCTGTTAGATACGGAAAGGCAGCAACCAGAGCACCCGGGAGTCAGGCGTTCGCCGCAGGAGGCGGCTCTCATTTCTGCGGATGGACCTTCCCAGCGTCCTGTTGTAGGAAGGTTCTCTGCCCTAAATCTGCACATCAGAGTCACGTGGGCTCTGGTAACAGTTCCGAAACCCTGACCACAGCCCCGGACCAACGGAATCACCTCCGGGAGTGGACAAAGGCCTCAGCATGTTGGAAGCTCCCAGGGCGTTTCGAATGTGCAGACAAGTGTGGGACCACACCTCAGGGGAGCTCACTGGCGATGAGCAAACAGCTCTGACAATAACACTCCTGGTGGCAAAGCTGTTGGTGGCACCTTGTAGACAGAGCGTGTGTCTTTGGACACATCTCAGGCCTTGTGGAAATCTCTCTGTTTTTATCCTCACCCGAAGAGATGTTTGTTGATGAGAGAGAGAGAGAGAGAGAGAGGTGTGAGCGAGAAACATTGATTGCAGTTGCCTCCCATTTATGCCCTGACTGGGGATTGAACCTGAAACCTTTCAGTGTATGGGATGACGCTCTAATCAACTGAGCCACCCGGCCAGGGCCGGCCCCATTCTTCCTGCCGGCTGAGCAGCCCCGCTCACCGCCAGCCAGCATACTTTCCGAATCATTTCTGTCCTTGGAGGACCTCAGCCGCCCAGACGGATGTACCACACCCGCACCAGTGTGAGCCTGTGATTCCAGGAGAAGGCGCCCGTGAAAATGGCACGTGGGCTGTACAACGTGCGGGTACCTAGGGACACTCCCCCCACGAGTGGCCTTGGCGATCTCCGCACAATCAATGAGCGTTTATTCATTCATTAGTCACACATGTACGGGATTTCTATTCTGTGTCAGACTCTATTGTGACGGCTGTTGGGGCAACAAAAACGACTCGGCCCCGTGGCCCGGCACCCACGGCGTGCTGTTCAGTAAGAGAGCTCTCAGGTGCATTCGCGATGACAGTCCAAGGAAGAGCATGTGGGGTGACCGGGCGGGGCCCGGCCACAGACTGTGGGCGCCTCAGGGACAGAGGGCTCCCAGAGGGCCACCTGAGGCCCCTGAGAATGGCCTTGGGGCCCGGGTGGGACTTGGACACAGAGCAGAGGGAGGGAGGCCACCCTGAGCACAAGAGCGGGATGAACACACCCGTGAGGGGGGTCCTGTCTGACTTTGACCAGCACGTGAGGGGGAGACGAAGCCAGGAAGCGTGGTTCTCAGTGGCACAGAGTTGACTGGCCTAGTGGACATAGAATTGTGGTGAGACCATGGCCCCAGCAGCTGCTGATGGCCCCTCTTCTGGAGGGGAGACCTGAACACTTGCTGGCCCCCCGAATGCACCAAGATCGTCCCCTCCACAGGCCGTCAGGCCCTCTGCACCTCCGCCTGGTCCACTCCCCCTCAGACTCAACCCTACTCATCCTTTCAACCTGAGCATAACTGTCATTTCCTCAAAGAAGTCTGCCCTGACCTTTCCATTTAAATTAGATTCCCTGCCATAGTCTCTCGTCTCATCCAATTATTTTCCTTCCTGGCACACATTATGGGATGTGTAGTGATGTATCTGTGTCTGTGCCTATGGGCTGCTGTCCATCTCCTCCCCCGACTGCGCATGCTCTCTGAGGCCAGGGCCTTGGTGTGTCTGGTCCCTTAGCCTGTCCCCAGGGACTGACATGAAAGAAGCTCTCCGTACGTGTTGGCTGAATGATAATTGAATGAGTGAATGAATGAATGAATGAATGCCAGAAAAGAGAAACGGTGATTTATAGACGCCCGGCACCCACATATATAATAGAAACATGAATAACAGAAGGATCACTGCTTGGTGACAGACACAGCGGCTGAGAGCAAGTGGGGCCTGGCTTTCATACCCATTTCTGCCACGTCCTGGTTGGGAGAGATCACAACCTAAGTTGAGTTTGGCTGAGTAGCCTCTTGCCTTCTCCGCCCTCACAGCGTGGTCTCTCATTCCTCGTCTGTAACATGAGCTGCTACATCTGCCCGGCTTAAGTTCAGTGTTTGGGGAAGCCCATCAAACCCTGACGTTCCGGTGCCCAGGCCGAGCACCTCACATGGAGGCCAGGAGTCTGTCAATGCTGTGGAGATACTGCCTCTAACGCCTGCTGGCCATTATCAAATCGATGACTCTGCTTTTCATTCATGTTTGCTGCAAAATATTATCTTCTATCACCCCTGGTCCAAAGCAAAACAATGAACCCAGGAATGGGACCAGCGGTGAAGGTATATTTACCAGGGTAACGTATCAGGCTGCCCCTGCATTGAACACACCAGCGAAGATGCAGGCAGACCTCCATGCTCACTGGACGCAGATGGCATCGACAGAAGCAGAGCGAGGTGTCTGAGAGGACTAGGTCATCGGAGGACCCCACAGACATGAGCCCGGCATCCTTGTAAGTGAACGTGCTCGTCCCGCCAGGGACCGTGTGCTTGGCCTGTCGGTTGACACCGCGTGAGAATTCAGGAACAGCTGGAGACAGCGAGTGACTGATGCCGGGGGCTGCCTGGGAACCGCTTCTGGGAGGATCACGTTGTTATGTCAACAATGGTCTGGGACAAGACACAGCGGTGCCATGCAGAACGTGCGGATTAAAGACCAAAGCCGCAGTCAGACTTCCTGGCCTTCAGCAAAGCTCGCGGCTTGTTATGGGCTGTGAGGCCAGATGGAAGGTGTCACAAGGGAGGCTCTGGGATAAACACATCGAGCATTTCCTAACGAAAAAATATTTGTCGAGCACCTACTAGCGTTTCTAGCATTTATGTGGGAAAACAATGGGTGTGGGGGCACAGGCGGGACAAGGTCAATGGCATGAACAACAAACCAGAAGTTGGAGTGAACCAACAGTGCTCCCACCGTGAGCGAAGCATCCAGACCAGAAAGGACTGACAGAGAAAGGAAGAGAGAAAACCAAGAGAGTATGACTTCCTTACAGTCTAAAACAAACAAAAACCCAAACCAACCCCAAACAAAACACATGCACAGCCATCATCACGTCTGAGTCATGAAACCAAAACGAAACCCAGGAACCTCAGTGAGGTGGCGGCGTGGGTGTTTCCGTGGCGAGTGAGCTCGCTCGCCAAGGTCACGGGCTGGAGAGGTGGAGCCGTGTGTTCGTGGGCCTAGGGGTGGCTGTCCCAGAGCACTTTCCAGAGATGCCAGGATGTGAGGTGTCTCCACGCCAGGCTGAGGAATCTGGCTTCATTCTGTGAAAACGCACCTCACCTATCAAAAGGAAGAAGACTGAGCCCACCACCAAGCAGGTCATGGTGACATTGCCCTCGGACGAGGCCCTGGAGAGCCCGTGTGAAAGGCTGGCGTGGAGTCCGAGAAGAGCACTGCAGCACCGGTTCACCGAAAGGCCACATGTGCCGGGACAGTGTGCTTCCGCCCTTGCTGGGTGGACGCTGGAAACGTGGTTTGTGCGTCACTAAGACATGTGTTTCTGAGACCTCCATGGGGAGAATGGGCCGCTGTGTCACGGGTGCTGGATTCATTCGAGTTGAATTTGAGGGTGAAGGAGGCTCTGGAATCGTCCAGCCCTGCTCGGACAGGTTACAAATGAGCAAAAGGAGGTAAGTCGTGTACGTCAGCACCGTCGTCATCATGGAAAGAGCGTGCACGCATTTGCTGTGCTCTGGTGTATTCTAGGTGGTTCTAGGTGTGGACTCATTTGACCCTCAAGACAAACCCATGCGGTCACCGTGTGGGGGACTGGGGAACTGGCCAGTGTGGTGAGGCGGTCAGCGGTGGACTGGGACTCGTGTCCAGCTGCTGGCTTCCGCGCTGGTGCTTTCTCTACGGATCCAACCTCGCCAGGCCAGGCCAGGGAACATGGCGGGACAGGGCCCAGCACTGGCGAGTGGACATAGCGGTGGCGGGCTCTAAGACATGGTCCTTGCTGTGTCCTTTCAGCATTTTAACCATGAGTCGGATGAACTATGGAAGGCGGCTCAGGATCCTCAGAAGCCATGGATGGGGAGGCAGAAGAAACGGACTGGACGAAACAGCTGGATCCGAATGATGGGAGGGTGCGTGGACTCGGATTTCATGGCAGAGGAGTGAGGGAGGTGCACGCTGGCCTCTGAGCCAACGCCCAGGAATGGGGCGCAGACTGTGGCTAAGGAGACAGACCTGGGGTGTCAGGTTCGCTTGACGGGAGTTAACTGTGGGGCTAATGCCCCTGACGTCGTCCCTGCTCTGGCTCTTTCCTCTTCGTTTGTCCTGGGTCCTCCTAGCCCTGGAGTCTTGGTTTTCTCCCCTGGGGCCCTGACTTGACCTCCCTCTCTGGCTCGCTCTGTCCAAGGCAGTGCAGGAGAAACCCTCGGATCCTTGTTTCAGTGTCAGGGCTCAGCTGACCCCTTGGGGGCCTGACAGTGCCCCCATGGCCCTGCCCACACACACAGCACGAGGAGAAGGGTGGCCCCGTCGCTGGAGCCTTGCATCCAAGTCGGGGCACCCTGCTTCCCCGGGGGAGGGCGGGCAGCTCTGTGAATTAACGTGCAGCACAGAGAAAGGAGGGGTCGCCAGTGCCCTCGGGCGCTCGGGACTATGGGATGTGAAGAGACGAGTGTGCCAGGAGGACATAGACTGTGGGCATGAGGTTTGTGTCTGAATTTGCAGAAGAACCTGCCGTGACAAACCCCCAGCGTCTCTTGTGTGGTTCCAGGGAGGTGCCTGGAACCTGTGGGCAGGAGCTGCAGGGGCAGGGGCAGATCTCAGCTCCATAAAGCCCTTTCTCATGGTGAGAACTACCCAGAAATGGAGTGGGAGAGGAGGGAGCCCTCCTCGTTGGAGGTGGTCAAGTATAGGCTGAGCGGTGGCTTGTCAGGAAAGCTGCATCCCAGGCCAGACGCCGAAGGGGTACCTGGACTTTGATTTGTGGGTTGGTCCCACCCAAGGGAGTGTCTGTGTCAGTGAGGACTCGGGCGCTTTGATGGGGTGGAGGTGAGCACCCTCCAGGGAAAGGTCAGCGAACGACCCTTGTGTGAGGTGAGCGAGAGCCCCCACTGTGAGAGCCAGTGCCTCGGCCGCTCAGGAGAGCCCTCGGACCCGGGGCGGCTCTAGTCCCGCTCCCATCGCTGCCCCTCCCACAGCTGCTCTCAGGTCCTATCGCAAGTGCGTCGGACACAGAGCAGCCGAACTGAGAAAATGCATTTTAATAAAACCCATTGATTTTTGTGGGTGCAAGTCAAGGAAAAGGCACCTAAAGAGTCTTCCATCCCCTGCCACCTCCCCCTCTCCTGACCTGCGGTGGGGCGGTCACACATCGATCCTTCCTGGATAATAGATCGCGCCACCAGGAGGACCCCCGGGACCACAGGGAGCTGGGAGCAGTGCTGCAGCCCAGCCGAGTTAATCAAACCAGCAACAGGATCTCAGGGCGGCAGCAGCGGCGGCGGAGGCATTATGCGTGATTACTGACAGGCACCAGCTGCCGGTCGGGCTCCAGCGCGCTATGCGGCCGCCCCAGTTGAGAGGCGGATTCCTGGCTAATCCCCGAGGGCTGGCCCAGCCCGCGCAGCCGGGTGCGGGGTGGCGATGACCACTCTCGGGCGCCCAAGTTGAAGGGCACGGCCGTGCCTGGGGTGGGGAGCCGCGATCTTCAGAGACCGGCAGCGAGGACTATGAGTGAAGAGTAAACATGTACGGGAATTATCCTCACTTCATGAAGTTCCCCACCAGCTTTGGCGGTGAGTATGGCACCTTCTGGACTGTCCTGGGGAGATGGAGGGGACACGGGGGACCGCTAACGGGATTAGTATTGAATCCTTTATGTGTACATGCATGTGCACTGTGCTTGCATGTCAGTGTGCGTGTGCACGAGAGAGGGGAGAGACGGCCATGGGTGACGGTGCTTTTGCACATCCGAGTGAGAGCACGGGGGAGCGTATGCGGGTCTGCACATGGGAGACCAGCTGGAAGCTGCGCATTGTTGCAGCGGCATGTGCTTGTGTGAGTGTGCGTGTGAGTGTGTGTGTGAGTGTGTGAGAGTGTGTGTGTGAGTGTGTGTGAGTGTGAGTGTGTGTATGTGAGTGTGTGTGTGAGAGTGAGTGTGTGTGTGTGCGTGTGAGTGTGTGAGAGTGTGTGTGTGAGTGTGTGAGTGTGCGTGTGAGTGTGTGAAGTGGAGAGTTAAAGATGACCCAGATCACAGTGAGGAGAAGGGGAGAGGGAGGGACCGCCTCTGTTAAGGGTTCCAGGACACTTCCGAACAAGAGCTTGCTGTATTGAAAAGTAGATTTCTAAAAGCAAACCTAAGCTTTAATTTGCACAGTGCTGTCCCTCCTTCGTTCTTGCCTTTTGTTTTGCTAATAGCCCTGGTCGCTCCCCTGCTGTCCCCAATTCCCAGCCAGGGTCACTGCCCTCACTTCCCTGGGGTGGGGCTGGCTGGCGACCCATCCCCGAGGCACACTCCCCAAGGCCCCGGGATTCCCTGACAGTCGCCCAGCCTGAGTGAATGGAATGGACAGCTGACCGGCTGGCCTTTCCCCGTCAGCTGGTGGTGGCAGCGCCTGCCCCTGGCCCTGGAGCTCCTGTCCTGCCCGTGCTGCTGGCAGGCAGGACAAAGCAGAAATTCTTGTCAAATCTGGAGGAGGAAAAGCCCCTGCTCTCCTGACCTCCGTGCGGGCAGGCGGGCAGCTCGTCCGGGCTGCGCTGGGCAGGATGCTCGTGCGCAGGTGCAGTGGTCCCTCCTGGCGGCGTCAGGCCCGGGGCTGCCGTGCATTTAGGGGGCACAGGTGGTGGTTCCGAGCCAAGCGCTGTCAGGCGCTGGGATACAGATGTGCATGCGACACGGTCGTTGCCCCTTTGGTGGGGTGGGCTCATCACGCAGACGCACGTCATGGTGGGAGGTGGCCGCCTGGACGCAGGGGTGTGGGGCTGTGGCTATGATCCTGGAAGAGGTCGAGTTCAGGTGATTGGGGCCAGTCTCGTGATGGCCCAGTGAGCGTGGCGGCCAAGGCTGCGGCCTGGACATCCGATCTCTAGTTCACAGCTGGGTCACCGGGCCTGGGCGTGAAACGCCTTCTCAGCTCCCATCCTGGGCCCACCCACAGCCAGCAGCCCTTTCTCCGCTGCCTCGAGTTCAGGTGTCTGAAGAACATGTCAACCTCTGAGATCCCTGGGGCCCGAGTCTGTGAGGCCCTGGCCTCATGGAAGCCCAGGAGACCCGCTGGGACAGTTGGGGTGAAAAGGGTTGAAGGAGGAGGGTTTGGGAGAGAGCGGAGATGAAGGCTGGAGAACGAAGGTCTGGTCCACAGTTCAGTGGGGCCGCTTGATGGCGCCCTGGGTGCCGGCCGCAGGCTCAGAGCACCTTGGGCCTCACTGTGCATTCGTGTGCATGCGGTGTCGACGGTGGCAGGGGCGAGTCCAAGGGTCAGTGCGGCTGAGTGGGAGAGCCTTCCAGAAAGCCCTGCTTCACACTTAAATAGGATCCCTTCAATCTGACATAGTGACAGGAAGAAGGAAGAAGGAAGGAAGGAGGGAGGGGAGGAAAGAGGGAAGGAAGGAAGGAAAGAAGGAAGGAAGGTAGGAGGGAAGGAAGGAAAGAAGGAGGGAAAGAAGGAAGGAAGGAAGGAGGGAGGGCAGGAGGAAGGAGGGAAGGAGGGAGGAGGGAAGGAAGGGGGGAGGAAGGAGGGAAGAAGGGAAGGAGGGAAGGGAGGAGGGAAGGAAAAAAGGAAGGAAGAAACTGAGTTTGGTTCCTAGTTTTCACTGACTAGCTGTGTGAGCTTAAGCAAGACATTGAACCTCTCTGAGCCTCAGTGTCTTCATCTGTAAAATGGAGCTTATAATCCCACCCTTAGGATATTGCTGTGAGAATTCCATATGCTAATGCCCGAAAAAGCAGTTACTGCAGCACTGTCCTTATCGGGTATTTAATACAAGTTAATATGTTCATTCCCTCCATTGTACTTAAGTACTAACATGCAAATTAATTTTAAAAACCAAGCATCTCTACAGAAGGATGCACTAGGAATCTGGGGAAGTAGAAGGAAATGCGCGGAGACCCACAGATTTGGCTGGCTGGGGCGGTCATCACTGCGGGAACTCCGGTATTTAGCGCAATTCGGTCTGAGATAGAAGGAAACGCAGGCGCAAGGCAGCCTGGGAGAAAACGAGTTGTTTGCAGAGCTGGAGGGAAAGGCTCGCCTGGTTGGTTACTTGCCCCTCTGATGCCACGCTGCCTCCTCATGGCTGGGAGGGACAGTGATTTTGTTTCATTGTCGCTATGTTGTGTTTGCTCGGCCAGGGAAGAGGCTGCTGAGACAGGAGCCCAGGTTGTGCCGCCCGGAGGTCTGCCGAGGGCCTGCAGGGAGGCAGCAGGGCCACCGCAGGGACGGGCATGGCTCCTGGGACTTGTGGGGGGATTTCAGGAAGCAGATCTCCCTCAGGGCATGGCTCCTGGGACTTGTGAAGGGATTTCAGGAAGCAGATCTCCCTCAGGACATGGCTCCTGGACTTGTGTCCGGGGCTGTGCTCACCAGCTGTCAGACCATCGTCCCATCAGTGAAGTGAACCAGACGCTCAGGTTGGCCAAAGGGAGGTGGCTGGCGGGTGGCAGTGCCCACAAAGGCTCATGTCCCCCCTCCGGCCTGCCCCGTGCCGAGGCGAGAACCCTTGTCTTCAAAGCCAAGTCCTGGCTTTGCCAGCTGCTCAGGATGAAATTTGTTTGTCTCAGGAGACAGGTGTCACCTCTAAGAAGATGGCACCCCGAGCCCGTAATCCTACATCCAATTGTGGGTAATCCTCAGGGCAGGCAGGCGGGCGGGAGGGGAGGCTCTCATTTCTTCTCAAGCCCGAGGGGTCAGGAGCCCACCCCAGGGGTCAGGATCCGGCAGCCTCAGCACTGCCCTCTGGCTGCAGACTCAGGAAGCAAAGTGCTGGAGGGTCACTTACCTCAAGACCCTCTGAGCCGCCACTTCGTGCTCCTCCTGCAGATGAGGGCACGGGGGCATTGCCAGGCCCCAGAGCTGGCAGAAGGCACAGCCGGGAGTGGGACTGGGCATTTGGCTGCAGAGTCTGCGCTCCGCTGAGCTGCCTGTGGCGGCCTCTCTGGGCCATGGTCTTCCTCTGGGAGCTTGGGCAGCAGCCCACCCTAGGGGTCAGGAGCCCACCCGAGGGGTCAGGATCCAGCAGCTTCAGCACTGCCCTCTGGCTGCAGACTCAGGAAGGAAACACAGGATAGCGTAGGAGGCCCCTGGGTCACGTGACCTCTGGAGAGTTATTGGCGACTTCTTCTGGGGCCTCCTGATTTGCAAGAGTCCTGACCCCAAGCATCTGGAGAACAGTTGCTTCTCCATCCAGGAATGGACATGGGGGAGAGCTCGAGTTGGAGATGGTTGTGTGTGTGTGGTGTATGCATGCATGTGTATACATGTATGCATGTGCATGTGTGTATGTATGTCGTGTGTGTGTGTGTGTGTGTGTGTGCATGCCAGGTGTGTGAGTGGCTGATAGGGACCTACTGGGGGAGTAAGTGGTTGGTGGCTGGGGCTTCCGTATGGATGAGATCTAGGAAGGAACATATTTAGTATAAACTGTTCTCTGAAATATTTACAATCTTACCAAGAGGTAGAGAGCCGAGCAGCAAGCGGGGAGAAGCTGCCGGAAGCCCTCTGCCTCTTCCTGCCCCTGGTTGTGCAGCCGTGTGTCCACAGAGTCCCCGTCACCAGCTGGGGGCCGGGACGTCCGGGCTCCCAGAGGAACCTGCCCGTTGAAAGTGGGACGCGTGAGGCCCAGGGAATGTCAGTCTATTTCCTCGAATGCCTGGGGTGGGTGGCTGTCATGAGACTGATCCAGGTCCCGGCTTGGTGACCTTCACAAGAGCGAAAGAATAGCCAGGATTTATTAGGCCCCTACTATGTGCCAAACCTTTGTCCAAGGGTGTGACATGCAGCATCTCCATGTTCTCAAGGACCCCAGGAGGGGAGGTGCTATATTGTTCTCACCCCCATGTTACTCAGGAAGGTGCAGCCATGGGGAGCTTGAGTCACCTGCCCAAGGCCACCCCGTTCTTCTCTGCATGCTCACAGCTCACTTAGGGGTCACAATGCACCTTTTTTGTTTTGACCATGAACACTTGCAGCAAATGAATAAAATGATTGGGGTGGGGGGCAGGGGACTGGGCCCTTGCAGGTGCTAATAAAACAAAGGTCAACTTTTTCCAGGTGGACCCCACTTCACTCTAATACCTGGAACGCGATTTTACCTTTTGGAGCAGGGATCGGCAAACCTTTTCTCTAAAGAACCAGAGAGTAAACGTCTTAGTCTTTGCCAACTACAGGGCCTTTGTCTCAACTGCTCAGATCTGTCTTGGTGTAAACGCTTGCTGTCATCAATGCATGAGACATGCCAGCTACCCACACGGGCTGTGCTATATCCTGGCAGTTTGCCGGCCACCGGGGATCCTGCTGAGAACTTTATGACCGTTTCTGACTGTTCTCAGGGATTCCCAATGCTAGCTCTTCCCCAGCTTCCCTGGCACTGACTGAGTCTTCAAAGCCAGACAGAAGGGTCATCTGACCCTTCAGTTACAGATGAGGACACTTGGGAAATAGGACCTGTAGCTTTTTATGGTCTTCAAACTGGGTTCCCCAGGCCCAAGCTGGTTTGGCTCAGTGGATAGAGTATTGGCCTGTGGACTGAAGGGTCCAGGGTTTGATTCTGGTCAAGGGCAGGTACCTCGGTTGCTTGATTCCCAGCCCTGGTTGGGGCAAGTGTGGGAGGCAACCAATCGATGTGTCTCTCTCACATCAATGTTTCTCTCTCTCTGTCTCCCTCCTTCCCTTCTACTCTCTCTAAAAATCAATGTAAACATATCCTTGGGTGAGGATGAACAAACTGGGTCCCCCTGAGCCTCTGTGGGCCATCTGGGGTGAAGGAAGAGGAGAGGAGAGGGGTCTAAGTCACAGATAGCCCCCCCCCCCCGTCCCCCGCTTCAGCAAAATAACTCAATACCAATCATATAGGGTCAGGGTACAGCATTGGGATTCAATAAAATAAAGCCTGGAAAATTATAAATGTACAATAAAGTTAGTTCCCATTTTCCATTTCAGAAAATTCGGAGACCATGGTGCTAAATTCAGCTGGAATTTTGTTTGTAGATTTTTCTTAGAGGAGGTCGTCCGGTCCTGAGGTGTGGGGCTGCGCACTCAGAGGTGCTGACCAAGCGAAGTGAGAAAGACGAGGGTTCTGCACCAGCTCCTGGCAGTTATGTTTGAATAACTCACCCCCTTCTCTCAGGAGATCTGGCAGGAAGAGAGCCGGGACCTGGGACCTCCAACCCCCACAGCCTACAGGAACCTGGCCCCCTTATCACAGGCTGTGACTGAGGGAAGGCAAGGGAGACAGAGCGTCCAGGTTCAAGATCAACTCAGACTCCAGACGGGATTCCAGAACCCCACAGCTGAACCTAAAAATGGAAAGGCTTGTGATCTTGAATTAAAAAAGCACTTACGAGGAGTCAGAGGAGCGGCCGGGAAAGTGCCTAATAAGTACACGGGGTGCTTCTTCCAGGCTGGTTGCTGGTTGTTTCTGTGACTCGATATCTCCTTTGTCCCCCCCTTTATTGGCCACCATCATAGGCCAGCAGCTCGTGGAGGGGTTGGGGCCTCAGCCCCAGGAATGTGGGGAGCAGAGCGAAGGATAGAGGTCACCAGCAGGGAAGAAGACTAAGTCACAGATAGCCCGAACCTATGGCACGCGTGTCAGAGGTGACACGCGAACTCATTTTTTTTGGTTGATTTTTCTTTGTTAAATGGCATTTAAATATATAAAATAAATATCAAAAATATAAGTCTTTGTTTTACTATGGTTGCAAATATCAAAAAATTTCTATATGTGACATGGTACCAGAGTTAAGTTAGGGTTTTTCAAAATGCTGACACGCTGAGCTCAAAAGGTTCGCCATCACTGCCCTAGACTGTCCTAGGAATGCCTGTCAATCAGCCATTTGGCACACAGTGGGGCCCCGGGAACCCGGGACCTGAGGCCCGTCCTCTGCATGAAGGGACGTACAAACTAGTTATAGGTCTGGCGTCTGCAGGACGTTTGGAGATCAGTTATTTCTGGAAATGTTTCTTGGGCCTCAGTTAACTTAACAGATCCAAGGAACGTAGGTCTTAACCCGAGAGCGGATGATGCTGGGTGCGTTATCCGATGGTGGCGCTGCAGTGGACAGACGTTGTTCACTGTGCTTTTAAATTTATTGATTGACTAGAGGCCCGGTGCACGAAATTCGGTGGGGGGAGTCCCTCAGCCTGGCCTGTGCCCTTTCCCAGTCTGGGAGCCCTTGAGGATGTCCGACTAAAGCCTTAGGCCTGGGGGGAGTGGGCCTAAGCCATCAGTTGGACATCCTTAGTGCTGTCGCGGAGGTGGGAGAGGCTACCACCCCCACCGCTGCGCTCGCCAGCCGTGAGCCTGGCTTCTGGCTGAAGCAAGCCTCATGTTCGCTTCCAGCTGCCTGGCTGCCGGCCGCCATCTTGGCTGACAGTTAATTTGCATAAGGATATGCTGATTAGCCAATGGGAAGGGTAGCGGTCGTACGCCAATTACCATGTTTCTCTTTTATTAGTGTAGATTTTAGAGAGAGGAAGGGAGAGAGAGAATGAGAGATTTATTGTTCCACTTTTTGATGCATTCATTGGTTGATTCTTATATGTGTTCTGATCAGGGTTCAAACCGGCAACCTTGGCAATTGGGACGACGCTCTAACCCACTGAGCTGCCCGGCCAGGGCCCGCTCACTGTGCTTTAAGATGACTGTTGTCCGTTGGAGACAGCCTGTGCTCAGAGCCCGGAGAGCACACCTGACCACAGGGTCAGAGAGACAGAGGGAGTGAAGTCTTGGGTCCAAGAGCTGGGTGTGGACACAGTGCTGTCCAGGGATTCTAAGAACAAGGGGTCACCCTCAGCAAATGCCTCAAACACTCACTGGCATGTGTCTAGGAGGCCCGACTGGCACACGGTGTACAGTATTCAGAAGTGGTTAAAGGGACAAGGCTGTGTCTGGTTAGGGGCGCCCCTGTCCCTTGGTACCTCTCGTGTATAGGGACACTGTAAGGCTGTCCCAGCAAGGCTCAACATTTGGCTCTGGGGGGCAGACTGCCATGAGTTACATGCAGAAACGCTGACCACTGCACGAACTCCTCTCAGAATCTAGATCCGGAATAACTCACCAGCCCTGCAGGGTCACTTTACCATCGAACCCCAGTTTCCTCACTGGACCTGGCACATAGTAGGAGCTGAACAAATATGTCTGGCTGAACCAGAGGATACGGAAACTAATAGCACGGAATTGAGGGGCTGAGTGAGTGTAAGGCAGCGCTCACGGGTGAAAAGCGCTAGGCCCTGGGGCCCGGGATCCCTGCTGTGTCCTGTGTGGCTGCAAGCAAGTCGGCAACCTCTCTGGGATCCTTGTCTATAAAATGTAGTGGTTCTTCAAGTCCCCAAAGCCTGGCTTTCACCCACAGCAACATGGCCTTATTAATTTATGACGTACTTAACTTGGAACCGTGGTTACATCATCATGGCATGAACTAGTTTGTATTTTCTCATTCGCCAAAAATAAAGAAATAATAAAAATACCACCCCCCCAAAAGGTTTGTTAAGCAAATGAGATTGTAGAAGTCTTGAGCCTATTTAAATTGCATCTGTTTTCAAGCAATTTAAAAAGCATAGCAGGAGTGTCATTAGCATATTAACGGGGTCTTAATTACAAAAGAGTCTTTTAAAGCAGATTTCATAAAATCCCCACTTAATAACCATTAGCTTGTGGTACTTGAAACACAACTCTTCACGTGTGTTACTTAGAAGTAATAAAATTATAATTTAAAAGTAATCTGCCAAGTTGTCAGGAATTTAGACGGATTTTTCTCTCAATTGATCCAAATGAGTGAGGTTTTGCTATAATTACATATAATGCTGGTAATAATGGGGCTGATTATCAATCTCCTGCTTTTCATTCCCTCCATCATCCCAGAGTGTAGGGGCGGGAGAGGAGGAGGGAGAGGAAGGGCTGCCCCCTTTCCCAGCACTGGAAGCAGCAGCCCTGCCCCCACCTGAGCGGCCAGCAAGCCCGCCCTCCTTTGGGGAACCCAGCAGTCCCTTTCAGCTCGGAAAGGCGGGCGGGCGGCTGGTGGGGGCTGCTCTCAGGGGCTCAGTCCATCTTGGGCTCCACCTCTGGGTCCTCTTGTCCTTGGAGAGGCCATGGGGGCTGAGCCAGGGCAGAAGGGTCCCTTCCCTCGAGTTCCTTTATTTTCCTGTTGAGAGGCTTCTGATCCCATGAGGCCTCCAGGTCTCCCCACTCCTGGGATTCCTCTTGGATCCGAGTTCCACGTGGCTGAAAAGGCAGAGGCTGTGCCTGGGAAAGTCCTTCCTGTCGAATCGCAGGTGGCTGTGCAGCTCGGATGTTTGTGTGAAAATGCTTTTGCAAATGCAGAGAACAATTCAAATATAAAACAATGCATGTTGCAAGGCCCTGGCTCAGAGTGGCCCTCCTGCTCCCGGGGAAGGAGGGGAGGGGGGTCCTGAGGAAGGAACCGAAGCTGAGGTGATTGCTGGGGCCCAGGTCAGGAGCAGGAGGCTCCTAGTCAGAAAGTGCTGGGGTCAAAATCCCAGAGGACAGGGCTGGCTGGGAAGGGGGGGGTGGAGGGTGGGGGGGCAG
>NW_005370460.1:2512542-2528093 GCF_000412655.1 Myotis brandtii | reverse complement strand
AGATGGAGGAGCTGGGCCCAGCCGGCGCTTCCCAGGGGGTAAGTGCTGGATGGTGTGATTCTGTGGATCCTTTAAATGGAATTCTCAACTTGCTGATTGAGAATTACAAAAGGGAAATAAAAAACCCCCACACTTTCTAAATGAAAATGTTTTATAGTTACTGTGTACTAGTGTATGCCAAGAAAACTACGACGTAGGGTTTTGTCTTGCATATTTTGGAATGATTTGTTCCTTTTTCTAACTTCACTCAAGTTTGCAGTTGACATCTCAATAGAACAGAGATATTTTAAGTCACATAACTACAGACAAACTGATTGATATTGCCTTAAAAGTGTCCCCCCCCCCCCCCCACCCCTTTTTTTTTTCAGTAGACAAAGACAGCTCATGGAACCAGAAAATCAAACAGTCGTCTCAGAATTCCTTCTCCTGGGACTCTCAGAAAAGCCAGAGTATCGTGCCCTCCTGGGATCCGGCCCGTTTGAAATGAATAAAACTAAAAAAAAAAAAAACCGTACCCTTTTATGTAATGATGTTTACTTTGAATTTATATTAGTTCACACAAACACTCCATCCATGCTTTTGTTCTGGCCCTCCGGTCCAGTTTAAGAACCCATTGTGGCCCTTGAGTCAAAAAGTTTGCCCACCCCTGTCAGCTAACCTCAGTTGCTGTCTTCATCTTGCCTTCTCAGCTTGCCTCAGTCTCTCGAGTCTTGGCTGGAACACTGAGGACTGATTATGACCATCTTAATGGGATCCTTCTGCCCCCGTAAACAGATCTCACCTAGCTTGTCCAGGCCTGATAGATAAAAGCCACTAAATCCCTGCCACCAGCAGCTTACTGTTAAGCACTAGCTAATCATAGTTAACAAATTCACAAGAGGATCAGAGGTCCTACAGAGTTTCTCTCATCTTTTCTGTAGAGTCACCAGGACTCTGTGAGGGAGACACACTCCTCAGGTCTCTTTTTCTAGGGTTCTGTAGTTAGAAGATGACTAAACCATGGGAAAAGTCCAGAATGTTTTGGAGCAAGCACTCCACTGACTTTGAAGGAACTAAATAGAGAGGCTAGTTAATGCACACACTCATAGGTATAATTTTTTAAAATATATTTTATTGATTTTTTTTTTTACACAGAGAGGAAGGGAGAGAGTTAGAGAGTTAGAAATATCGATGAGAGAGAAACATCGATCAGCTGCCTCCTGCACACTCCCTACTGGGGATGTGCCCGCAACCAAGGTACATGCCCTTGACCAGAATTGAACCTGGGACCCTTGAGTCCGCAGGCCGACGCTCTATCCACTGAGCCAACCGGTTAGGGCACATTCAATGTTCTTTGTGCAGCTTTCAGATCCTTGGGAGAAATGTCTTTACAGATGTTTATAAAGGTGACTGAGTGAGTGCTGCCAGGGCTGCTCGGACAGTCAGCACCTGCAGTGGGAGCAGACCGCGCACCCGCACCCGCTGTTCCCCAGGTTCAGAACCGCCTCGCTGTTTGCCAGCATCTCCCCTCCCGTGAGCAAGCCATTTACTTCCTTGGTCCCTGGTGTTGCATTTGTTCAAGATCAAGCAGAGCCCAGCCTCACGTGTGCAGTATGAAATGCGTCGATATATGTGAAGTGTTTAGAGCAGTGTCTGATCCGGATAATTGCACCAAATATTACCTGCTGTTGCCGTGACTCACTGGGCGGAGGAGGTGACAGCACAGTGCCCTGGGGGGCTGCCTGTCTGTGAGCTTCCCCAGGGTGGGAGGAACAGGCTGCTCTGTGGGCCTCAGGCTTATGCTCCACACCCGCACTGGGGAGAGGGAGGCCTGGGTGTGTGGCTGTGCCTGGGAGGGTGGTGGACGGGGCCTGCGTGCTCCCTGGCTCCCATGCAGCTGCTGACTCAGAAGCAGTGAGCGTTGACCCCCCCCCCCCCCCCCCCCCGCCCATCACCCATGGGTGGGTCCTCTTAACTGTTATCAGTAACTCATGACAAGTTTCCCTCCTGAGCAGCGTTGCTAACAGGACAGCAAACTCTCTGACCTGCGCAATAGCAAAGGGGTGGTAATGCCAGGCCATTTGCTCCAATCGGAAAGACCCATGGGTGACATTTGGCTTTGATTGGCTGAGGCTGAGGTTGCTAAGCAACTTCCTCACCTTGGCCAGACTTCTGTAGTTCTAAGTACCCAGCTTCTCTTTCTCAGTGAGCCCCTTCAACACCCACACAATTCCTCATTGTGAAGTTTCAGAGGTTTTGTTTTGGATAAACATCAGAGACAGATTTCTTATCCCAATACTTTCTGTTGATGAACTCTATATATGGTTACATATGTTAATTAACAAAAATGACCTCATTCGTTGATGAGTCAACCAATCGTTTTTGAGAGTCTGCCATGTTCCAGGCCCCACAGTGGTAGCATTTAGCAGCGAGGGATGGAATGAAATTGTGTGGCAGCCAGTAGGGCATCAGGCATTCAGAATGAGGTCAGCAGGGAGGAACTCTGGGCGCCAGTTTGGGTTATGAGGGCCCTCCGGGGGTCGGGATGGGGGGAGCTAGGGTGATGGAGGGGCAGTCTGGCCCCGAACGATGACTGTTTACTAACCCATTCAGAAAATGCAACGTCACAGGCACAGGCGTGCCGACCAGTGTATGGTGACGGCCGCCGGTGTGGAGCATTTTCGATGGGCCTGGCTTGGGCTGAATCCTTTAGTAAAGGATTCAGTGGTCGGCAAACTCATTAGTCAACAGAACCAAATATCAACAGTACTTCTTCAAAATAGACTCGCCCAGGCCGAAAACCGACTTCTGCGCATGGGCCACGAAGTTTCAATCGCACTGTACGTGCGCGCCCGCACGTGGTATTTTGTGGAAGAGCCACACTCAAGGGGCCAAAAAGCCGAGTGTGGCTCACGAGCCACAGTTTGCCAACCACAGCTTTAGGCACATAACCTAGGATGGCGTTCAGGCCACACAGCCCTGCCCCACAGCCCTGATGGTGTAGTGAGTCACTACAGCTGCCACACGGGGCCGGAGGCTGAGTGCCCTGGGGGACCCATGTGCTCACAGGGTCCCAGCGGCTCTGGTTCCCGTGACACTTGGGAGCCTGCAGGTCTGACAAGGTCCAGCAGATGACTGGGCTCTGGGTCCAGCCCCAGACCATTCGGGACCGCCACCCACACTTGCTTCTTGTAGATGCCAGGACTGGCCTCGTGCTCATGAAACTGGGCTGGCAGGGTCCTTGCTGGGAGGGAGAAGGAGGCCGAGTGGGGGGTAGGAGGAGGGTCAAAGGGAAGCGGAGCTCTTGAGAGCGCACCAGCCCTTTCCCGCAGACAGGCTTGTTTTGTAGAAAGCATCTCTGGGTGAGGGCAGGGCTGTGTGGTGCAGATGCAGGATGCAGAGGGTGCGGGGCCAGGGCTGAGGGGACGCAGAGCCTCACAGACCAGCTGCAGGGCCAGAGAGAGGCACAGAGTAAACTTTAACTTTGGGTTTGGGCCAGAAACCAGGTTCCTGGCCAATACGGTGCTCCAGGTACTGGCTGTGGTTCTCGTGTGGCTGCGAAGAGAAGGGGTGAGCGTGAGAGGCTGGTGAACACTTTACGGACAGGTAAGCGCTCGTGTCCGTTCCTGGCAATGGATGGAGTGTCCACTGAGACACGTTTGTCATCAAAGTCACTGCTTTCTACCTTTTCTAAAAGCAAAGCTATTTGCTTCTAAGAGCAACTGGGTCACTGAGGAACAAATAACCACATGCATTTGTGTAAGATGTCCTTGTCCTTTTGAATTTTAGTTTTAAAAAATGTGGTGATGAACGGGCCACAGACTCCGCAGAAATAAAGCCACGTTTTTAAAGCTGCTGCAAAACTAACCGAACTCATCATTTCATTCTCCACTCCCCACGAGTAGTCGTGACAGTTTATTATTATCCTACATAGTAAAAGGGCAATATGCAAATTGACCATAACAGCAGAATGACCGGGAATGATCGGTCACTATGAGGTGCACTGACCACCAGTGGGCAGATCCTCAACGCAGGAGTTGCCCCCTGGTGGTCAGTGCGCTTCCACAGGGGGAGCGCTGCTCAGCCAGAAGCTGGCTCATGGCTGGCCAGTGCAGCGGGGTGGCAGCAGCACTAAGGACCCCTTGGGCTTCTGGGCTGCCAGAGGGATGTCTGACTGCCAGCTTAGACCCATCTCCCAGATGGTGAGAGGGTGCAGGCTGGGCTGAGGGACACCCTCCCCCCCACCCCCCATGCAAGAATTTCGTGCACCAGGCCTCTAGTATATATATTTGTGCTGTCGATGTTTCTTAAATGTCATGCCTTTGCAGACTAATTTCATGATATTCTACATATTGAGTGTCCTTGTATGTTGAGTGTAACTTTTTCTTAGGTCAATTTACTGTTTTGTTTTTTAACTTAAATAGCTATTTTTTGGAAGATAATTCAGTGTGAAAATGGAAGCCCAGTCACTTGATATAAACAGGGAAATGCTAAAAATAAATATGAAACAATTAAAGCTTTTACAAGCCTGCCTTCACGCCAGCGCAGGCCTCCCATAGCATCCCCTCCCACTGGTGGTGCAGGCTCCGCACCTGGGGACTCAGGTTGGTAAGCAGCGGGCACTCATCTGTCTATCCTGAGCTCTGGGTCTGGTGTCACCACGGGCGTCCCCGGGATGCGGAGGGGACCGGCGCCATCTCAGGCCCAGGGGCACAGAGGAGAGGGGGCTGCAGGCCCCTCGTGTGCGTGGAGAGCTGTGGCTGTGGGGGACGGGACAGCGGAGTTCACAGCTCTCACCCATCAAGGTAGGTGTTGCCTCAGGGCCGGTCAGCTGGCCACTGGCCTCTTTCAATGTCAGCCTCCCAGGGCCCCAGAAGAGTCTAAAATGGTTCTTCCAGTCATCGCCATGTGGGAGGATGTTGGGCTCCTGCGCGCTGCCCTCCGCGCCCCCCTCCGCCCCGTCCGGATGGACTTTCAGCTCGAGATCACTTCCGAATTGGTCAGCTTGTGCCGGGCGCTGTGAGGGCGCTTCAGACCTCCTCTGAGTCCTTGGCAGCCCAGGCAGGAGAGCTGGGCTTCAGGCTGATAGTTTGAATCTGGGCTCTGCCACTTGCCACCCGGGCAGTGCCTGGCGCTGTGCTGGAGGTGGGCAAACAGAATTGGACACTCCTCCCTCCTCAATTTAATGGAAGAGACAGAAATAGACTGTTCCTAGACAACAGAAAAAAAGCATCAAACCAGGGGATTTTCCAGGGGAGGTGATTCTTGCCTTAGACTTTGAAGGGTGACTAAGAACTCACTTGGCAGCAAAGGGGGGCAGGTCGCCCTGGAACTGGGAGTGGTGTGGGGGTGAGACAGGCCTGTTTTCTTATCCAGGGAAGGCTGAAATGACCCTCACGGGATAAATGCGTTACGTGTGGAGACTGCCAGATGCTGTTCAGGCCACAGAGTATGTGTCTGACCTGTTTGTTTGAAGCCCCGTGCCCCTCTGAGCACCCACAGCCTGGGGGTCCTCTTCAGCTGTGGGACATGGAACATGGTGGTTGGGGTTCACCTGATTATGAGACCATTGTCCCTAACAGACCGAAACTTTCCAGATAGAATGACTACAGCAAGCATGTCAAACTCGTGGCCCATGGGCCGCATGTGGCCCACAACAAATATTTTTGTGGCCCAGCCAATATAACGGTATGTAAAAAAACATTTTAATAAAATTTTTGTAACTTAATTTTTACAATATCCTGTTATACATAATTATGAATAACGAACTACAACATTCGCTAATGTGCTGTGCTCAGCACGGCCATGGGTGAACCTGAGGGAGGGGGCCAGTGAAGGATTAGAAAAGACAGACAAGAGAATAAAGCTGGGGCTAGGTGGGACACTGCTCTAGGATGGAGAGACAGTGCCACAGCCTGCAAGCCGAGTCTTTATTTTATAGCCAGATTCCACGGGGCAAAGTAAGGGCCTTGTCAAGATGTTTACAATGTTCTCGAGGGTTTCGAATCTACTCAATTACATGCACCTGAACTCATCAAGCTTTGTTCTGGCAGCACTTGCTGCACTTCCCGCAGCCTACCTCCCTTAGCCACCTGGGACCACAGGTTCGGACCATAAGGTCAAGATTACAACTATCGCCTTTGGCTGTAATTGTGCTGGGAGGGCTTTGCCTGCCAATCTAGGACTTGCACGTGGCTTTGCCACGAGGGGACTGTGCCCTCTCATTAGTCTGAGGCTTGAACCTGTCCAAACACTGTAGCCGCTCTCCACAGCTAATGACTGGTTACTATAATCGTGTTGCATTCATTTCCCTTACGTGCCTTACGTGCCTTACGCGCAGGCGCACCATTTCTCTCCACTAATACCAGCAGCGAATATTTTAGCAGCTGATGGCCACGTCATTAGTTTCGTACTGACTTGTTTGGTGTGAGCAACAGGAAATATTTCGCTTTCGGAGCACAAGAAAAGTAGGTTTATTTGCGTTACGTTTATTTGTGCAGTTATTCAGTGTCTGGTAAGTTAATGTTCAAGAAAAAATATTAATTTTTATTAAAATGTTCTATTATTTTATGTTAACGATGACTCATTTATTTCAGCCCTTCGTATTCAGCATGTCTCTATCAAAATAAGCCTATGTTTCTATGAAAACGGAAGCTTTGGTTTTTTTGCTTATTTGGCCCATGCTAGCCTTTGAGTTTGACATGCTTGGACTAGAGCAGCCGTGGGCAAACTACGGCCCACGGGCCGGATCTGGCCCGTTTGAAATGAATAAAACTAAAAAAAAAAAAAAGACCATACCCTTTTATGTAATGATGTTTACTTTGAATTTATATTAGTTCACACAAACACTCCATCCATGCTTTTGTTCTGGCCCTCCGGTCCAGTTTAAGAACCCATTGTGGCCCTCGAGTCAAAAAGTTTGCCCACCCCTGAACTAGAGGCTCAGAACTTTCTCAGGTGTGGGAGGGCCCATTCTCTCCACAGCGAGGCCTTGACTAAGCGAGCTGTTTAAAGAGTTCCGCAGGGAAACGCTAACTCGAGAAGACGCCTGCACCGTGCTCACTGCGGCGTTACTCCCAGCAGCCTGGGTGTCCATTGGCGGATGGATGGATAAAGATGTGGTACAGACACACAGTGAACTATTACTAGACCATATAATGGGGGGGGGGGGGATCCTGCCATTTGTGACAACATAAATGGACCTTGAGGGTATCGTACTAAGTGAGATAAGTCAGAGAAAGACAGATACCACATGATCTCACTTACTAGCATCTGTGGAATCTGCTGCAAAACAAAACAAAACAAAACAAAAACTGCACTCAGAGAGAGAGAGCAGGCTGGTGGTTGCCGGAGGCGGGGTGGGGAAGGATTATGTTCTTTTGGGCTCTGAATCCCCAGCACCTGGCCCCTTAATGGAAGTTCATCACTATCAGAGCGAGGGCGTGAAGGTCTCCCGACACATGTTCTCACAGCGCCATGATGAGGCAGGGAGTGCTCTCTCCACCGCCCCCGGGTGGGTATGGACTCATCTTCCCTGGCTGGCCGGCCCCGGCCACAGCTGCCCAGACCTGGGGACTTGTGGGCCGTGCCCTGTGGCCCTGGCTGATCTGACGCAGTTGAAGGCGGAATGCAGGTGGGGACAGAGAAACGTCAGTACAGCTGTCTCTCCCTCTGCTCTTCGCTGGCCTGTGTTCTACCAGCTGGTGTGGCTGCGAGCACGTTGGTCCATAGGCGTCAGGTGTGGCTGGCGGAAGGGAAGGCGCAGGAAACAAACCCGGGGGCTGCCCCACGGCACTGTGTGCTCCCCGCCTCCTCACCTGTGCTCTCCTCCCACAGGCTCCCCCGGCCACTCCGGCTCCACGTCCATGAGCCCATCGGCAGCCTTGTCCACAGGGAAGCCCATGGACAGCCACCCCAGCTACACGGACACCCCTGTGAGTGCTCCACGGACTCTGAGTGCGGTGGGGACCCCCCTCAATGCACTGGGTTCTCCGTATCGAGTCATCACGTCTGCCATGGGCCCGCCCTCAGGAGCGCTGGCAGCCCCTCCAGGAATCAACCTGGTCGCCCCGCCCAGCTCTCAGGTAAGTGAGCTCCCCACCATCTCCCACAGGTGCTCCTGGAGCAGAGCCAGCACCAAGCAGTTGCCTACTGTGTGCTGGCGGAAGGGCCTCCGTGAAGTGTGTCCTCAGGCAGGGCAGCCCCAGAGGGTGGAGGACACCGCATGGCCCGGGAGTCTGGTTCATGCTTCTCAGGAGAGGGGCTGTGTGTGTGTGTGGTGGACCCCGCCTTGCTGTTCTGAGGCCCCCAGAGGGTGGCCTGATGTCTTTCACTTCCTTCCAGCAATGTCACACTGAGAAGGCAGCTTGTAGTGGTCGGCTCTTGTGTAACAATGCTGCATAACAACCAATCCCCAATGTGTCGTGTTTGGAAAATCACACACATTTTTTTCTCTCAGGTTTGTGTCAGCTCGGATGGTTCCGCTCAGGTGGCGGGTGAGCCAGGCTAGGTTGAGGCTGGGTCCATGTCTGCCCCTCAGGTCCCAGACAAAAGGCACAGCAGCTACCTGGGGCACCTCTCCTGTGGCATCTCACAGGAGTGGCAACGTCCAGACAAAACCAGGAGCACAGGGAGGTCTCTGCTCATGGCAGCTTCACTAAGACCCACAGCCTCTGAAGCTCCCGTGGCTACCTTGGGAGGCGGGCTGTGCTGTTTCAGGGGGAGATTCTACAAAGAAATAAGGTGAAGGATGTGAAGACCTAGGAGTGCATCAGTGCCCCTGAGGGTCTCGGGGGGCCGTGCCCATCATACAGGCAAGGCAGTGTTGTACGTGCTGCCAGTGGTGTGGCGTGGAATCAAAAGGACGATAGAAAAGCCCTGTGGCCTCCCAGTCAGGGGGTCCAGGAGGGTGTGGGAGGCTCAGAGGAGCGGGGCCCAGACGGCGGTGGGATGGGCTGTATCGATGCCACGCTGTCCCCACAGAGCTGGTGACACCCCCTTCAGAATGGGAGACCTTTGAGAGGTTTGTTGATTTATTTTCTTTCATGTCAATGATTCCAGGGAAATAGGCAAAGCCAGTAGGTTAGAGACAGAAAAGTACGTGGAGGTTCTGGGACAAAGCAAAACTTTGCAAGGGGAGCCCATTCCTCCCAAAGCCTGTTTACGAGGTCCTCCGTGTGCAGCTCCTCGGTCCGTCCCGGGTCCCGGGGGTGCGCTCTGAATCACGCGGCCAAGGTCTTCCCTGCCATGGCGGCTGCAGCCAGCGCAGGACATAGCCTCGGCCAGCAGCCTGATGGCCATAAAGAAATGGACAGGCGAGGTGATGGACGGAGACGGGCTGGGGGTGGGGAGGGGCAACACCGTCCCCCGACGCTGCTGTAGTCGCCACACTCCGGGCCACGGAGCCAAAGTTGGCCCACAGGCCTGCGTCACGGCTGAGTGCGCGTGCGCTGCTGCTCTTGGACCGAATGTCTGTACAGAGGGATTGGGGTTGCAAGGTCAGCTGAAGGCCTGCTCCTGGCCAACTGGGCTGCGTGCAGAAGCCAAGGCCACGCTTGGCTCTGGGAGCTCTGTGCAGCTTGCCAGGCGCTGCGGAGCCTGCGGCCCAGGCACCAGCATGTGGGCTGGGGCTCCGGAACCCCCGGCACGACACTTGGCCCAGTTAGTTAGAGGACACGGGACAGCAAGTGCCCTCGGTGTAGGCGACGCTGAAGCATCGGGCAGCCGTCCCCGAGCATCCTGGCTGAGGGGCTGAGAGTGGGCCTTGCCCGGGAGCATGCGCCTGCCCTGACGGGTCGGGGTAAGTGCGGTTGGGGCGAGGGGCCGGGGAGCAGCCTGTGGGGCAGCAGGCAGGCCCCTGCCCCGGGCTCTGTTACTCGGGGTTTGAGCTGCTCCTTGCTCTTGTTGGGTCTTCAGTCTGGAGCAGGGAAGGGAACTGGACTGGTTTATGGGGCCGGGGCTGTGCCACCCATGGTCTCACCACTTGTCCTCTATTGTCGGGTAACACATGTCCTGATTACCCGACAGCGATTTTATGAACATTCAAGGAGATCAGGATTTGAAAAATCACTGCTTAGGTGCTTACAATGCTCATGGCAACCAGAGTTATTACTATGATTCCCAAGCGCTGTATTCTGCACCCGGTGCTCACTGACTCAGGTGTCCTCTGTTGCTGGAAGGGTCTAGAGAAGTTCATTTCAGCAAGTGCTCGCTGAACTTGGCTCTGGAGATTCGGAAATGTCTAAGGCCGTGCCCTGCCCTGGTGAGAAGTAGCTAAGGGAACGAGCAATTTCTAAAAACACCAAGTGTGGATTGGGCAGGTGTGTATGCAGCTTCCAGACAAAATGGTCTAGGCCACATTTTCCTGGACGTGAGTGTGAGTGTGAGTGTGAGTGTGAGTGTGTGTGAGTGTTTATGTGTGAGAGAGTAGTGTGAGTGTGTGAGAGTGTAAGTGTGCATGTGTGAGTGTGTATCAGTGCGTGTGTGTTTGAGTGTGTGTGTATGTGAGTGTGTGAGTCTGTGTGAGTATCTGTGTGTGTATGAGATTGTGTGGGTGTGTGAATGTGTACATGAGAGTGTGAGTGTGTGTGAGTGTGTATGTGTGAACGTGTGTGTGAAGATGTATGTGAGTGCGTGTGTCACTGTGTGAGTGTGTGTGAGTGTTTATGTGAGAGAATAGTGAGTGTGAGTGTGCGTGCTGCACATTGTAAGTGTGATGTGTCCTCGGCACGCTCCCTCTGACCCCTCCTGGCCCTGCCGCCTGTCTGGGTCCCGTGTGCACCTGTTCCTGCCCAGGTGGGGATTGGTGCTGTCCCTCCCCTTGCAGATGTTTGCATCCTTGTAACAAATGCAGGCGTTGGAGCAAGAGCAGATCTTAAAGACCCTCTTGCCTCATGATGAAAGGAAATTTAGGCCATAACATCTTTTCTAGTGAAATCCTGTCTGAAAGCCTAATATTCATGTCAAATAAAAACAGGTCTGGCTGAAACAGGGGCCAGGGTGTGACCCCTTCTCAGTCTACCTCCCTCCTGCTCACCTGCCACCCACACCCTCCACGTCTGAGCCCCTCTGGCCTGTGTGTGACGGGAGCCGGAGTCTCTGGGACGTGACTTGGCACCGTCGTGCAGCAGGGCACGGTGAGGGAGCGGTGGGTCTGGCCGCAGGGCTCCTCTCTCCCCGGGGAGGGCCTCGGTCTTCATGGCCATGACCCTCACCAGGTGAACTGGGCGCCACTAGGAAGGGAGAGCTTCCTGCAGCCGCCGGCCACACACCTGCCTTCAGTGGGGTCATTTGGGCTGAAAGCAGCTCAGAAATGTGGGCCCCCGTGCTCCTCGGCGATCCAGGGCCTTTCTATCCCACTCAGGGAGCAGCCAGAGCCTGGAGCCGCCCCCCTACCCCCGGTGCTCCCTTCAGCAGGGCTGCTCCCAATGCAAGGAGGCGGCGGCCTTTGATCTCATCTCCCCTGCTCAAGGCAAACAAACCCCAAGCAAGACAGGCAGCCACCCCCGGTCCCAGCCACCCCTTCCCCACCACCAGACTCAGGAGGGGAAGGAGAGGGGCTCCTGCCAGGGAGGGGGGCAGGCAGCTCCCAGGGCCAGGGGGTCCCAGAGTCCAGGGGCCGTTCCTTCCACCTGCTGGGTCTGGAAGGCACCTGGGCAGGTGCGACAGATGGTGTGTCTCCCAGGCTTTTCCCCGTGTTGCTGCCCGAGGTGGAGGACATTGTTCCTCTGCTCAGAACATCCAGTGGCTCCTCATGGCCTCCCAACCTCAATCTGCCCCCCTGAGCCAGGCAGTCAAGCCCGGGCTCTGTCACAGCCGCCCCCACCCCCCCTGCATCCCCATCCGTCCACCAGACACACACCGGGGCTTCCTTACAGGCCTCGGTGCTCACAGCCTTCTGCTCATCACTGGCCCATCCTAACCCTGCCCATTGGTGAAGGTTGTCCAGTCCCAGCTCAGATGCCGCCTCCTCCAGGAAGTCTTCCCTGATCTCAATTGCTCGTGATCTTTCTTCTTAAACTACCCTGACTTTTCATCTCATTGATGGCTAGGTCCTTGAGGCAGTGCCTGTGTGTCTTTCTTCTTGTGCCCCCACAGGATTTCTGAAAGAATAAATGAATAAAACATGTTAAGGCTCAATTTCCTCATCTGAAAGTAGGAAGACCCCATAGGGTTGTTGTGAAGATTAAATACTTAATTAGCGTTGAGCAAGCTTCCCAGAGACGGTGGCACTGATGACAGCAACACCAGTAAGTGCTGCTTCGTGATCCCTGCAGGTCGCAGGGGTGCACCTGGCCTGGGGGGCCGGGCGGGAGGGAAGGCAGGCTCCTGAGCCCAGGTGGCGGGGCCTCCTCATGCCCTTGACCTTTTCGCTCATCTGAGGACTAGGGGACAGGGCCCTGGTCAGCTAGAGGGCTCTTTTTTGGGGTCATCTGACCTAAAATGCTCCCATTTCAAGGGTGGACCTAAGTGCTCCTGTCCGTTTCTCGAGGCACAAGATGTTGCCTAGGATTCACACTGATAGGAAGCCTCCCGTTTCTTAAAAATCAGTGCGCACTGAAGTGGGTCACATGTCCAGAAATGATAGCGACCCAGTATTCTGACAACCTCAGATAGTTTCCTGACATCCCCCAGCTAAGAAAGGGAATCCTCTGCCCCTGGGCGCGTGTGGCCTCACTGCACGGCCCGGTTCCTAGCACGTTGTGGAATGAGGGCTCCTGACAAACACTCGGAGTTCTTGTCTGAATTGACCAGGTTTCCCCGGAATGACAGTGTGTGCGGGCGCCAAGGTCGGCACTTCACACCGTTATCCCACCCGGCCCGCCCGCAGCTCTGTGAGGTGTTCCCGTGCTCAGTGTACAGACCAGGGAACCGAGTCAAATCTGACCAGGGCCTTCTTTGAGTCCTGCAGGCCACACGGGCAGCGTGGAGGCATCGGGGCCCGAGGCTCCGCAGGGACGCCATCCCCTCTGCATGGCGATGCTCAGTCCTGACCGCACCCCTTTACCCGGTCAACCTAGCACAAGGCCATGCTGAGGGCCGCGGACCCACTGGCTCCGAACTCTGGGGGGGTCCAGGCGTCAGATTATGTCCATGCTCCCAGGGTACATGCAGGGCTTGCTGTGTTACAGCAAACCAAACTGGGCATACGGTGGAGATGCCTGGCCTGTATAAAGAGAGGAAGGGAAGGAGCTGGGGGCGGGGAGGGGGGAGAGGAGAGAGAGAGAGAGAGGAAGAGAGAGAGAGAGAGAAACAGCAATTTGTTGTTGCACTCCCTGCTGCATTCATTGTTGACTCTTGCATGTGTGCTGACCGGAGATCGAGCCTGCGCCCTTGCGGATCCACGATGCTCGAACCAGCTGAGCATCAGCCAGGGCTCACGTACATCAATTAAAAAACTTCCCGGCAACTTTGGTCCAGAGCAAGGGCAGCGGCTGTGTTCCAGCCTCCTCACTGCACCTCTGCCACCTCCTGCTCGGTGACCAGGGGCTGAGTGAGGTGCAAGCGGGTGAAGGGAAGGCACTTCCCTCGGGCTCTGAGTTTATGTTCATCTGTCATTCCTTCTGCCCCCGAGGCCTCGACTCGGGAAGAAAACCGCCTTTGGTTGGTGTGAGAATCACAGTCACCGGGTTAGACCTATGCCTCACAGGTCACATGGACCACACAGCGGTCAGGGACCCCTTCCACCCGCAAGGGGTCACCAGCTGCCTCCATGACCACTCCAATGCTCTGCCCCCTCACCCCCACAGCCACCCTAACACCCTCCTCACCCCCACAGCCACCCCAACACCCCCCTCACCTCCACAGCCACTCCAATGCCCCCCTCACCCCCACAGCCACCCTAACCCCCTCCTCCCCCCCACAGCCACCCCAACCCCCCCCTCCCCTCCACAGCCACTCCAATGCCCCCCTCACCCCCACAGCCACCCTAACCCCCTCCTCCCCCCCACAGCCACCCCAACCCCCCCCTCCCCTCCACAGCCACTCCAATGCCCCCCTCACCCCCACAGCCACCCTAACCCCCTCCTCCCCCCCACAGCCACCCCAACCCCCCCCTCCCCTCCACAGCCACTCCAATGCCCCCCTCACCCCCACAGCCACCCTAACCCCCTCCTCCCCCCCACAGCCACCCCAACCCCCCCCTCCCCTCCACAGCCACTCCAATGCCCCCTACCCCCACAGCCACTCCAACACCCCACCCCCCTCACCTCCACAGCCACTCCAATACCCCACCCCCCTCACCTCCATGGCCACTCCAATGCCCCCCATCACCCCCACAGCCACTCCAACACCCCACCCGTCCCCTGTGTCACGTGTGCTGTCTCAGGGGGGCCTGTCCTGCCTCCTGCCAGGCTTGCCTGTGTGGGAACAAGGAACAGAGACAGGTCTTGCAGACGCTGTCTCTCCCTTCTCTGCCCAGAAGGTGAGCTGTGCCCACGGCACCGAGTGCGGCTGGAGGGCTCTGCTGACTTGTCCTCTGGGAAGAGCACTGAGCCCTCAGCCGTGGCCACAGGGGCACGAGGAGCTGATGCTGCCAGTGACGGGGTGAGGGGGTGTATGCCAGGGCCGTGTTCAGATGCTCACATGGGCCAGCTCCCCGCACGGGCCAGCCCAGGGCGGGCGCCAGGGGAGGAAGCCGATGACGCTGGCTCCACGGAATCTGTGCTCACTGGAGAGTGAGAAACGATGCGCGCTTCTGCCCGTTCTTCTCCCAACCCGCCTGGCACACAGGCCTTTCCTGCGCTCTGCCCGGAGCCCGCTCTCCAACAGCCCCGAGCTCCCTGAGGGCTCGTCAGTCATTGCACTTTCTCTCCTGCAGCTCAATGTGGTCAACAGGGTCAGCCTTTCCGAGGACGTCAAGCCCTTGGCCGGGCTCCCCGGGCTCGGGACCATGAACTACCCGTCCACCAGCCCCGGGCCCCTGGTCAAACACATCTGCGCCATCTGCGGGGACAGGTCCTCAGGTATGTCCGCTTGGGGGTCGATGCCTGGGGGGGGCGGTGCGGGCTCTCCCAGTGCAAACTAGCCTGGCGCTGGGCACGGGAACTGGAATGTGGGGCAGGTGGGGAGGGGGAACTGGAATGTGGGGCTGGTCCAGCACAGCCACCTCCCATCGGCCTCAGGCCACAGCTCCAGGCCGCACACACCGATTTATTTCTCCCATTGGCAGGGGCGTGGGAAAACTCATGTCAGAGGCGGCTCAGTGTAGAGAGAGGATGACACTTTTGAGAGGCGGGTCCCTACGTCTTTGGACCTCACTCTGGGGAAAAGTGAGTGAAGCTGAGCGCCTCCTGCAAGGAGAAGAAATGCTTTACTAAGGACACGAAGGGCTTCATGCAGGCAGAACGTGTTGTAACTAAATACTGAGTTGCCTGATACAGTAAATGCAAACAAACCTAAGCTCAGGACCTTTCTAATATCACTCCCGGGATTGGTGGCCCCGAAGCACGGCTGGGAGGAGCATCGGGACAGGCGCTTGGGCTCAGTGTGGGGCTGGGACAGGCGCTCGGGCTCAGTGCGGGCTGGGACAGGAGCTCAGTGTGGGGCTGGGACAGGCGCTCGGGCTCAGTGTG
>NW_005370460.1:2504623-2511948 GCF_000412655.1 Myotis brandtii | reverse complement strand
GGTAGGAGGGGGAGGAGAAGGGGTGAAAGGAGCAGGCACACACGCGGCTGTTCTCCCCGCAGGCAAGCACTACGGCGTGTACAGCTGTGAGGGCTGCAAAGGCTTCTTCAAGCGCACGATCCGCAAGGACCTGCTGTACACCTGCCGGGACAACAAGGACTGCCTCATCGACAAGCGGCAGCGCAACCGCTGCCAGTACTGCCGCTACCAGAAGTGCCTGGTCATGGGCATGAAGCGGGAAGGTAGGCCTCCCCCAGGGCGCAGGCCCAGAAACACGTGGGGTCAAGTGACACACGCAGGGCCCCTGGGAAGAAGGTGGAGGGGCGGCTGCAATGACCGTAGTCAAATGTCTGTCTGCTGAAGCGGGTGTGGGTGTCCGGGCAGTCCCGGTGGCGCCTCAGCCCGTAGATCTGCCTGTGAGAGGGGCGGCCCTGACACCCAACGAGGAAGGGAGAGGCTCCGAGAGCTGCTGAGAGAGAACGCTACCGGGAGGACTAGCTCCGGGAGCCTCAGCGTGTCCGATGGAGAAGCATCTAATCAGCCCTTCGCCAGCTGGGGAGATGGGCTGGTGTGAGCCGGGTGAGGGGGACCATGACCCAGGCCCCGGACAGTAACGAGCGGAGGGCAGGCCCTCCGTCTCCTGAGCAGGGCTCGCCCTGGGCTCCTCCCCGCCCGGCTCACACCTGGGACTGGACGCCCTGCGACGGCTGACGATCCTCAGATCCGGAGACCCAAACCTGGGCTCCTGATACTCTGGCCCCCAGCCCCCCGTCTTAGGAAATGGCCATTTCCCAGCCACTCAGACCAGAAACCACTGAACCCCATTCTCTGATACACCACACTCGATGGGCAGACATCGCATCTCTCCCTCAAGCGGGGTCTAGAGCAGTGGTTCTCAACCTTGGCTGCACATGAGAATCACCTGG
Source organism: Myotis brandtii (assembly GCF_000412655.1). Taxonomy (NCBI): domain Eukaryota; kingdom Metazoa; phylum Chordata; class Mammalia; order Chiroptera; family Vespertilionidae; genus Myotis; species Myotis brandtii. The sequence goes on along the minus strand of NW_005370460.1, from coordinate 2,511,022 downwards.
GAATCTTTTTAAAATCCTGTTTTCTCGGCCTCATCCTCCGGAAATTCTGTTTCTTTGTTACTAATGTTGTGGCCCCACCCCATAACAAAGAAACAGAATTTCCGGAGGACGAGGCCCAGAAATCGTGATTTTAAAAAGATTCCCAGGTGATTCTCATGTGCAGCCGAGGTTGAGAACCACTGGGATAGAGTCTATTCTCCCTGCTCCACCTGCTTTCACCACAGTCCCAGCCGCCACACTCTTCGCTCCTCCCACTGCTCCTGGCTCCCACCCCTGTTGGCGAGGGCGCATGGAGGGCGAGGTGCACTGGGTCAGGCCCCTTCCCCTCCAGACCGCCCGCCCTCGGTGGCCACAGGCTGGGAGACGGAGGCGGGAGCAGCTGCGGGCGCTGTGCTCCTCCAGAGTGGCTGCCGCTGCCCTGCGGCCAGCACGTGAGACTCATGACCCACAGCACCTCCCGCCGGCCAGAGGGCTGGTGTCTGCGGCCGGTCGCCCCCAGGGCGGGTGAGACCAGCTTCAGGGTGACAATCCTTTGTGTTAAGTGCATACGATTGAACTGAAGCAGTGATTTCAGCTTTGTTCATCGCACAGCACGCAGTAACTGATCACGAAAATTCTGTGGCACATCAAAAAGCATAGTATATTTTTGGCTAACCTGACCAAAAAAAGGTATGCTTTAGATTCATTCACACTGGATAGCTACTTACGTTTGAGTGCTGGGCGGTCTGGGCTAAGGCGGGACGTGGGTGCTATGTGAGGTCACCCGGCGCCCCCTGGATGTGCCCCGATGGGGCAGCAGCTCAGAATGTCTGCCAGGCAGATGCCCCACAGCAGACTGACTCCTCGGTCAGGACAGCAGGACAGCACGCGCTGCAGCCCCGGCCCCGGGTCACGCCATTCACGGAGAAGCGGGGGGGGGGGGGGGGGGGGGTAGAGCCGCCCCCAGAGGCCCAGGTCCCCTCCTGTGAGGCCTGCAGGCGATTTTCCTTGAGAGCCCGACTGCGGCAGAAACCCATCGAGGCCACAGAGGGCTTCCCTCCACTGCTTCCCCGGCTTTTAACGAACATTGAAAAATTAATACAAGGCGCGTTCAACTTTAACCAGTAAATGCAGCTGATGATGAGTGTGTGTGCCGGTTCTGTGTGCTGGCGGTGAGTGGGGACCCACGGGGACAGGAAGGAGGAGAGAGGAGGGGGCCTGGAGGAGGAAGGACCCATCAGGAGATGGGCCGGCCGGGCAGGAAGAGGAAATACCCACCCGGTGAACTTTTTGTAATTATCTCATTACTCCTCACAAGACAATCTCAGTCAAGGGCCACAGTCCCCCTCCCATCCGGGGAAACTGGGGCTGTGTCTGCTGTCGCTTGGCCGGACAGTGGTGGAGGCCGTTTTTGAAAAGATGCTTTGCCCGGCACACTGCTCTTCTCCTCTCTCCTGCTGTCTCCTCTTCCTTTCCCTGTGTCTCTTCCTCTCCCGGCCCCTGCTTTGTCCTCTCTCCTTGGTTCCTGGGCTCCCGCCATCCCACCTGGCCCCACTCCCCACTGAAGACCGTTTTCCGAGGCTGCTGGGGGGGGTCCACCCAGGGGCTGTGGGGGGCGAGACCCTACGCCCTCCTCTAGGAGACCAGGGACCTCGCTGGCAGGGCAGGTCAGAGGTCCCGCCCGGGTTCCAGTCAGAGAGCAGCTTGGGGCGTGGACGGTGGCAGGAGGGAGGGAGGGAAGCGAGAGGCCGGAGTGGCCCGTGGAGTGGCCACGTGAGCCGTGGGGTCCCATGCGAGCCACCCGCTTAGCGACCATTTCCTTTCTTCTTGGGGCTTGAGCAGTGCTGACTCTGCTGTGCTCTGGAGTGAGGGGCAGACACCAGCGCTTCCTGGGGATGGACATGGCCGCGAGGCTGTGGGAGGACAGGCCTCACGTCCACGCACAGACCCAGGGGCGCGGGGGGCGTGGGGCCAGGAGGCGGGTGGAAACGCTCAGCTTGGGCGGCGGGGTCATTGCAGCTCCAGCTTTGCCCGGGTTCTGCGGCCCCCCCCCTCCCCCCGCCCAATCAGCCTCGGGTCTGGAATGCCATCCGGGTGACTTACAAACCCCCCACGGCCTCCAAGAGCATCCCTGACGCGGATCAGGTGCCCTGTGCTCAGGCTGCTGCCCGGGCAGAGCTGATGGGATGTGAATGCCAAGGGTGCTGCCTGGGCCCTGATGGGGCAGGAGGGCAAGGCGAGGGGCCTCCCCCTCAGCCCCCGCAAGCTCACGGCTTATTGGAGGCCAGCGGGAGGGAGGAGGGGCTGTGGGGCACGGGAGAGCGGCTCGTGAAGAGAGGGCAGATCGGAGGTGGTTAGAGCTTCAGGGTCGGGCTGGTGTCTGTGGGGGTGTCTAGCGGCGTTGCCACCCCGACTGGGGAGGACGTGGACTCTGGGCCCGCAGACCCGCACAGGTGTGAGCAGGTAGCATCTGTCAGCATCGCAGCACCCCGATTCAGCGCCGAGGTGACGCCCAGCTTACACAGGAGGCGTAGGCAGGTCGCCCCTTCCCCACCGCTGTCCCGGCACTGGGTGCCATCTGTGTCCTTCGTGTGCCAGCCGTGCAGGAGGAGAGGCAGAGGAGCCGGGAGCGGGCGGAGAGCGAGGCGGAGTGCGCGGGGGGCGCCCACGAAGGCATGCCCGTGGAGAGGATCCTGGAGGCGGAACTGGCCGTCGAGCCGAAGACAGAGTCCTACGGCGACATGAGCATGGAGAGCTCGGTATGTGCGCTGGGCACCTCTGCTTCCCAGCCTGGAGGCGGAGGGTGTGCTGGGGCCCCGACTCCAGCCTCAGAGCTTGTCCCGTTTCAGACCAATGACCCTGTCACCAACATCTGCCACGCGGCCGACAAGCAGCTGTTCACCCTTGTCGAGTGGGCCAAGCGCATCCCCCACTTCTCGGGCCTCACGCTGGAGGACCAGGTCATCCTGCTCCGCGCAGGTAGGGCTTTAGGCCCCTCGCTTCTCGGGACAATCGCCGGGGCTGCCACGGGAAGTTCCCCCCGGGACCCTCAACCTGCCCGAGCTGTGTCCACGCTGATGGCAGGATCGCTCGCCAGGGCGGCTCTTTCTCTGGGTGACCTGCAGGCCCTCAAACTCGGAGGGCTCTCCCCAGACCCTCCCAATCCCCAGGGACAGTCTCTGTGAGTGGAGCAGTGACTCTTCCACGTGAATTTTACTGGGCTTCGTAGCTCGAGTCTAACTTTTGAAGACAGTTCAGTCCTTTTGGTTGAGGCCCGCCTGAAGCCACGCCCCATCACTGCTCTGAAATCGGAAAGTACAGACATTCCCACCTCACAGGGAGGCGGGAGCCACCGACTTAGGCGCAGGCGAGTACTAGATGCAGCCGGGCCCTTCCTATTTTGAGGTTCTTTGTGCCGCGCCCTCGGTGGCTTCCATTTCTGGGCACGGAGCAGCTGACACCTGCCAGGTCTCTTCATCACTGAGCCCGCAGGCGGACGCCATGAAGGCTGGCAGAGGCCGGGAGCCACGTCCCTGTTAGACAGGGAGCCCCCAGCGGCCGTGACCGGAGCTCCGCGCCGTGCCAGCGCCGCTAGACACCCCACAGACACCAGCCCGCTATGAGCCCCCGCAGTGACAGCTAACACAGCGCTGGCCCTGTTCCATGTTCAGTCCATATTTGCTGATTGACAGGGGGAAGTAGAGCCCTGTCCTCAAGCTGGCCTTCCGGGCTGCACTGGGGAGACTGGGGGAGCCACGAGCCAGGGGACCCCGGCATTTCACCTCCCTGCACTTCCGATTCGGCTTTGTCCCCCGGGTGATTTCCATGAAGCGAGGCGGTCGGTGGCCCTCACAGCCTCCTCTCGCCCCGCAGGGTGGAACGAGCTTCTGATCGCCTCCTTCTCCCACCGCTCGGTCTCCGTGCAGGACGGCATTCTCCTGGCCACCGGGCTGCACGTGCACCGGAGCAGCGCCCACAGCGCTGGCGTGGGCTCCATCTTTGACAGGTGTGTCCTCTGCGTCGTTGTGTGTGTGCCTCCGTATGTGCACGTGTGTATGCCTGCGTGCACGTGTGCTGTGGGCAGTGACGGGATGTGGATGGACAGAGCCCAGAGCCGCCCATGGCTAGAAACAGAGACCAGGAGGCCAGTGAGAACGTGGGCCTGGAGGCTGAGGGAGGATTAAGAGAAAGGCTGAGACCGCAAGGTGGAACAGGTCAGCACCAGCGCAGTCGCGCGCAGATGGGGACCCGTGACCCCTGTGGGCTCCAGAGGAGAGGCTGGTGGTTGACATGACCTGCTAAGTTGGGGCCGGGGTGTTGACCTGCTTCTCCCTGCGGCAGGGATGGGTAGGGGCCAGGACTGGACCCGAGGAGTCCAGGCTGCGGTTTGCTGGGCTCTGTAGCAGGATCTCAGGTCAGGTGGTGACGGCCTCCGTCTGGGGTTCTGCGTCCTAAATGCTGCTGAGGGAATCAGCCGTGTGCTAGGGGGCGAGTGAAATGAGAGGTGAATGGTTCAGGTGAGAGGATGAAGGACAGGAGAGAGGAGGTCTCTGTCCAAGTGCAAGGCCCCCCTGGCCCCTGCCCAGCTCCATCACAGTCGGTCCGTGGCTGCGTGATGTCCACCTCGTGTCTCCTCTCCTGTGTCATTCCCACCACGTGTCATTCCTGCCTGGTCCTCTGTGGGCTCCGGCCCCGTCCTGGCCTGTGGGCTTCTCCGGTCACTGCGTGCAGTCCTGCCGTGTTCCCAGCACGCAGGCCCTCTGCTGGGCCTGTTGCATTTCTACTGATTTCCAACCCCAGGCTGCCTCTCCAGCCTGCGTCACCTGCCACTGGTGTGCCCTTGGGCTTGGCTCCTGGCTGCTCCTGGCTTTGCATGGCTGCATGTGTCCATGTCTGAGATCAGGGGCCGCACCTTCTCCCCTCCACGCCCTGGTCCCTGGTGCATCGTCTGGAAATGGGGTGGGTGCATAAGAGATGTCGCTCGCGCTCACTGTCCTGATCTCATCGTCGCCTGCCGTGTTTCCTGGGAACAGAGTCCTGACCGAGCTGGTCTCCAAAATGAAAGACATGCAGATGGACAAGTCGGAGCTGGGGTGCCTGCGCGCCATCGTGCTGTTTAACCCAGGTGAGGCGTGGCGCGGCGCTCAGCCCAGCACCGGCACGCCGGGCCTCGAGCTCAGCCAGGACAGGGACGCAGGGCCAGGAGGCTGTCCCGGGTGGGGCACGGGGCCAACTCCTCATGGCCTTCACTCCCAGTGCTGTCTTGGAGAATCCTGAGTGGGTGTGGGTGTTTGGGTCGGGGGAGAGGAGAGATGGCAGTGGCCTTGGGTGGCAGGGAGGGAGGTGGTCAGAGTCCGCATGGAATTTTAGGCAAAGCCCACAGGATTTGCCGATGGATTAGATGTCGATGTGCTGATGTGGGAGGAAGAGAGGTGTTAGATATAGTTCTCAGAGCTGTTGGCTTCATTTCCCTGAACAGGTGGGAGAGTGGAGTTCTCATTGATGGAGATAGGGCGTGGGGCGGGGGGTGGGAACCAGGACTGTGCTTGGCCTGGTGCCTGGAGGCTGGGGGAGAGGAAGATTCAGAAAGCGCCCGAGAAGGGACACCAGGGAGACAGGTGGGAGCAGCGATGGTGTCCTGGTGTCCTGCAGGCAGGAAGAGGAGGTGTCAGGAGGGGCGCGGCTTCCCAGACACGTGTGGTGAGGGGGAGGGGAGATGGGCTCTGGGATCCGTAGTTGGCGCTCAGTTCACTGATGGGGACCTGGTCTCTGGCTTTGTACCATCTCAACATTGAGTCCATGCTTAAGCGCACAGTAGGCCCACATGTGAAGGGACTGTTTCTGGAATGGCCAGATGAGGTAAAACTCCTGGGAGTCGGCAGTGGGCACCTCGGCCCCTGCAGTCTGGGGTCAGTGTTTCCCAGGTGCTCCCTCCCTTGGGCGTCTGGTGACTCCAGGGGAGCTGGCCTGTGGGGTGGGGCCGCCTCTGGGGAAGGTGTTCCCGGAGCTTAAATCAGTCATCTGTTCCAGATGCCAAGGGTCTGTCCAACCCCTCTGAGGTCGAGACCCTTCGGGAGAAGGTCTACGCCACCCTCGAGGCCTACACCAAGCAGAAGTACCCGGACCAGCCAGGCAGGTGAGGCGCCGGAGGCCTGGCCGTGACGGGTGCCCCGTCCGCACCGCACACTGCACTAACGGGCAGTGGGCGGCAGGCACGGGCGAGATTGTTCCCAAATGGGACTTAATCTCCTCGGTGAGCTCAAGGGAGCAGAGCCCAGGCCGTGCGACAGAGGCTCGTCTTTAAGCGCTGGACGCACAAGCACGTCCGTGAATGGGTTGGTCTCATTATCTCTGATTTCTGACCAGTCACGGAGCTCAGAAAGGTCAGGAGCTGCCCAAGGTCACAGAGCTGGGGTGCGG
>NW_005370460.1:2498475-2504446 GCF_000412655.1 Myotis brandtii | reverse complement strand
GCAGGGGGGGGTGGCTGGACAGGAGCCCAGGCCTCCCTGGTGCCAAAGGGCTGGGATTGCCAGAGACCACATTGTCCCGCCTGCCCCGCACCCCCTGCCCGAGACGGCTCTGGTAGCCAGCAGAGGTGACCTTGGTCCTGGCTGCCCTGCTGGCCTCCAGCGAGCGCTGGTCTGGGCCGGGCTCCTTGTCTGAGAAGGACGTGGCCAGGAGCTCTCAGACCACTTGGCCGTCGCCCATACAGGTCTTCCCAGGCCATTAGACTATGTTCTCAGATATTTCCCCCAAAGCACAGCTAAGTGAACGTTCCCCTCCTCAGCCAGCTCACAGCTCAAATCTCACAGGAAACTGATAGCAAAACCTGAAAAACTGCCTTGAAGACATTAGTTTTGGTTTTAGCATTACTTTTCTAGGCTCCCAGTTCTCGCAGTGACGAGGTGAGGGCTGATTTCTGCGAAGCCATTTTCCTGGGTCCCCCGCCAGTCCCTGCCCACTGTCTGCGGGAGACTGTGAGTCGCCCCAAGCGGTGGGCCTCAGCCAGTGGGCACAGTAACGGGCATAAGGGTGGGTGAGCCAGGGCCGCAGACCTCCCAAATGCCACCGGGGAGCAAAACCCAGGCTCCATTCTTACTTTCGAATCAGTCCGCTGGGCACGACGGGGCTGTGAGAGGGGACTCTGCACACCCCACCCGGGCCCAGCTGCTTCCTTCCTGCTCCATGCACCCCAGAGCCAGAGGTGGGGCGCCGTGGGCAGCCCCCCCCTCTGGAAAGACCCCTCCCTGCACTCACTTCCATTGGTGAGAACTTGGTCACGTGGCCACCGAGTGCCACAGCCACGGAGGGAGGGCAGGGGGTTGGCAGACTCCTGGTGTCTCCTGCCGCAGGTGAGATGAAGGGCCCAACACCAGGCCTGGTGCCTGTGCCCTCAGCCCCAGGGAGGCGCGGCGTGTGGGGATTCTGCTGAATCCAGCCCTGAGGCAACCTACCCGTTCCTGAGCACACACTGTGTGCAGGCGTTGGGAGAAGCTTAGAATGGCTCTAGTCGTGTCTCTATCTTAAACCAACCAACCAAAAAACAAACAAATAAACGAACAACTACCCCCAAACCCAACAACAAAAGACAACCCCCAGAAAACCAAACCTTGCCTTTTCCTTATTATAAAAGCAGAGCAAGCTTTGGTAGGAAACAAGGAAAACGTTTGTAAAACATAAAACAGGTAGTAAAAGTTGGTTGTAAATTTTGGGGTATGTTTCCTTCCAGTCTCCTTGTGTAGACAAGAAGCATTTACAGTCTGAAGCTACACAGCCTGGCGGGCTCTCTCCCTCCCAAAGCCATTTCGGTGTTTCGTCAAGTGTTAAAAAACCACATCATCGCTTCGGACGACTTTGTAGGATTTCACGAGGCGGGCGCGGGGGAGTGTGTTCTGACTCGCTTGGCATTCCGGCTGTTTCTAATGACTGTCACTTAGAAAATGCTGCAACTTGACCGTTTTTCCCAGAAGGGGCTGCCAGGGGCCTGGGCTTGGGCAGAGCTGGGGAGTTCAGGGAGGGGTGCAGAGGCTGGGCCCCTGGTGTCCCTGGGGTGCGGACACACAAGGTGACCACCCTGAGGCTGAGCAGCTCCATCAGGGATGGCCCTGGGCTCAGCCAGGTAGGAAAGTGCTGAGGTGCCTCTGGTTTGCAGAAACGGGTGGAGGGCATCCAGGGGCGGGGAGGCCTGGCTCTCAGTGGTGCAGTGCTGCCACCCTGTGGACGCTTCAGAACAAATGCCACCGACAGACCCCTGGCTGTGACTGTGAGCCTCTTAGTTCCATGGTCCCCACCTCAGCTCCAACATCCAGGACAGACGGCAAAGGGAGCCATAGCACAGTATGCTCGGCATGTTACAGACTGTAAAACGGGCATTTCTAGAGTAAAACAGCATTTCCAGAGTTTGTCTAAGTGCACTTTATAGAGAAGCCGTGTCCTTTGCCAAATTCTGTAAAAGCCGCTGGTGCGGCCACCCGGCTCAGCCTCCCCCTTCACCCAGCCCAGTGGTCGGCAAACTGCGGCTCGCGAGCCACATGCGGCTCTTTGGCCCCTTGAGTGTGGCTCTTCCACAAAATAAATACCGACTTCTGCGCATGGGCCATGAAGTTTCAATCGCACTGTACGTGCGCGCCCGCACGTGGTATTTTGTGGAAGAGCCACACTCAAGGGGTCAAAGAGCCGCATGTGGCTCGCGAGCTGCAGTTTGCTGACCACTGATCCAGCCGCTCTTCGCCACACGCAGCACCTTTCACACGCGCTCAGACGCTGTGTGACCACACTTCGGAAGGTTTGTGTTGGCCTTGGTACAGACCTCCGTTTTTCCATGTAGAGAAGCAGCTGGTGCTGTTCTATTTTTCTATGTTGACACATTTCCTGTGGCATGAACACAGAAACATACATGTTTCCAGGATGCTAAAATTCCATTTGAACTCTTCTCATCGGACGTGTCCCCTTTAAGAATAACCTCCCCTCCAGCCTTTTCTGCCGCCCCCTGGGGTTAGGTTCTCTGGTGCCCTCATCCCTGCCAGGCTCCCTCTTCCATCACAGGTGCCCAGAGGACGGACCCTGGCCCTGCCCCTGGGCTGTGCGGGGTCCTGACCCTCCCGGTCTCCGCAGGTTCGCCAAGCTGCTGCTGCGCCTGCCCGCCCTGCGCTCCATCGGCCTGAAGTGCCTGGAGCACCTCTTCTTCTTCAAGCTCATTGGGGACACGCCCATCGACACCTTCCTGATGGAGATGCTGGAGACCCCGCTGCAGGTCACCTGAGCCCCGGCCGCGCCTCCCGCCCGGCGGAGCTCTGGGCAGGTGTGTGGGGACCCGTCCTGCCCACGTCCCTCCACGTCCCACCGACCCCTTCCTGCCCCTGGAATGTGATGTTTATAATAAAGAAACCTTTCTACACACAGGCCTTAGGAGGTGAGTTTTGAATGTCAGAGGACAGCCTTCTTGCTCTCTAAGGGGCGGGACCTTTCCGGAAGTTCTTGGAAAGCTAACCCGGCCTCTGTGCATATGAGTGTTCGCATTATTTTTCACTTCCCACGGAAAGCGAACGGACGAGTAATGACCCACACATCTGACCCCCGTGGTGCTGGAGCAATGCCCGGTTCAGGCACGGAGTGGGTGGGCCCGAGGGCAGCCCCTGCAGAGATTGGGAGGAAACCCTGTGTTTCAGAATCAGCTGGTTTTTCTGTTTGTTTTTTTCCTCCTAAGAAAAATAAGCAGACAGAGCCTGGTCCGAGGCGGGGGCATCAAGTATAAGGCCAAGCAAAGATGGTCTCTTGACGGGGAAGTGTCTTGGGCAAGACCAGAGTCCACTCACTTTAGTTTCCATTATTACCTAACCCCGCGTCACCTGCTCTTAGAGGGGAAAGAGAGAGACCCTCCCAGCCTCTCGCCCTCACAGCCCTACTGTGTGCAGACCTGTGCTCCCGGAGGGCAGGGGCCGTCGGCCTGATGTCGCAGGGGCCTCCCCCGCCCAGCTTCCGCAGGGCACCCCGCACCTGCAGGAGCCAGGGCTGGGCTCCAGTCACAGCTCCTCGGGGCACGCGGCCCTCCTGCCTCCGCAGCTGGCCAGGCGACTGAGGTGGGGTTGCGACAGCACTCTGTACACTAGGAGGGGTCACTTAAAACGTCATGTGCACAGTAAGCACTTCTTGGCCTCGGCACTCTGTTCATACGATTCAGTGAAGCACCGCACGATCTTGGATTACAGTCTAGGGGACGTCCTCCTAGCAATTTCCCTGACTTCCCTTTGTCTGCTGAGCAGTGGCTCTCACCAGGGGACAGTGCTGCTGTCCCACCTCCCGCTCCTCGAAGGTTTGGCAACATCGGAGGATACCACACTGGGCAGACGCAGGGGCAGAGGGCACGGGTGCTGCTACACGGCTATGTGTGCGACAGTCCCCACCACAGCACCCCCAGCGGCAACAGCGCCGGATGGGAGTCTGCGCACAGCTTCGCGAACGGGACAGAAAAGGAAGGGGTTCCTCTTGCTTGGGAATCTGGCTAAAGCCCCAGGTGAGGCCAGGAGGCCCCTCATGCTCCAGACAGGAACCGCCAGATGCACCCACACAGGACCCAGGGACATCACGCGTGGATTCTGTAATCGTCCCCTTCTTCACTTGCTAGCATATCCACAGAAGGCTCAGGTGTAAGGAGAGAATTGCCAAGAAGAAAGGGAACTCGGGGCAGAGCTGTGGCTTTCCCTGCCCCGGGGCCCAGGAGGAGGGAGGGAGCCCTGTCCCCCAGTCCCCAAGCCAAATGGGGCTGCGACGGAGCCGCACAGGGCTGGTAGGGGCTCCTGCGGGAAGGGGAGGCTGGTGTCTCCTGGCTGGAGGCTTCTCAGAGCCCCGAGGAGAGTGGGGGGCCTGTGGGTACAGGGCCCCATGCCCCTCCTGACCGGGATCTCTGAAGACCAGGGCCACCTTGAGGGTGAGGCGGGCAGGGAGAGGGCAGCAGTGACTGTCCCCACGCCCGCCTCATCTGGCCAGGACTGGCATCTCCTGAGGACGAAGCTTAGAATATCTGAAGGTACCGAGCCCAAGGGGATGTCCTGCCGGACCAGGGGCCAGCCCGCCGCAGTCAGGCCGGGGGTGGGACTGCTGTGCGCAGTGACTAAGGGGTCAAGCAGAGGTTGCTGTCGTATCAAACGCCAGGTGAAGGAGGGCATGCGGTGCCCACAGCGGATACCTGTGCCCTTCCCTCGGGGCCTGCATAGCTCACCTGGGCCCCTAACCAGAGCCGCCGGGTGGGGACTTGCTGTGTGAAAGGCATCGCTGGGACACCCCCCTTTCTCCCCTGGGGGAGGGAAGTCAGACCCGAAGAGGAGGAGAGGGGGGAGAAGGGGGAGAGAACTGCCCACATCCTCCCGGGGCAGGTCCCGGGCCCGGGCAGGCCCACAGGCTGAGACTTTGCAGTCGATGTGAGATGGAAGTTTGGATGTGACTGGACGTTTTCACTGGGGGCTCTGAGCTCTGCCCGGGGTCCTAGCCTCAGGGAAGGGGCGGGATACTGAGGACCAGGCGCAGAGGACACGGCCGGGAGAGAGGGAGCCCGTGCCTGTCCGTGTCCCGCGTCACATGTCCACATGCCGGTTGCACTCGTCAACGCGGCCACAGGCGCCCCCGACTGTCTCCCTCGGCACAGCCCCTCACCCTCCGAGTCACCACTGTCGCTGAACAGCCCCCCAAGGCCTCCTGCCCCAGGCAGGAGGCCTTGGGGGGCTGTTCAGTGACAGTGACTGTGTTTGTCTTCTGAGAACCCCAGGCTTTTCCGCAGGGAACCGAGCTCTCCAGGGCTGGCCCCCCCAAACTCTCCACTTCCTCTTTCTTACCCCTCCCTGGGCACGCTCACCCGCTGGCCCCGCTCTTCCTCCCCACCCTGCCCACTGCCCATGGCGTTGCTCAGCGTCCTTCCTCTCCCACCGGACGCCGTCCCTGCTCGCCCCCACGTCAGCTCAAAGCCACATCTCCGGGCTCTTCCTGATGCTCCTTCTGGGTCATTTTATCTTCATGTGGTGCCTCCATTGACAAATTATTTTCCAATGACAGCTGAGACTCAATATTGTGTTCATTTCTGGTGTACAATGTCCTGATTAGACATTTACGAACCTTACGAGGGTCCCCGGGTAAGTCGCGAGCTCCCCTGGCGCCATCCGTGTTATTAGAACGTTACTGGTCACGTCCCCAGGTGCCTCTGTTTTGAACGCCGGTTTTGCATTAGGACTAGTTGGTCATTCTGCCCACGTTACTGGTAAACCCCCTGGCAGCAGGGGTCTGTCTGCTTCTGAGTGGCCCTCCCTCGCCCCCCCCAGGCCAGGCAGGGAGACCGGCTCGCAGAGGAGGCGCTGTCGCCTGAGGAAGGAGGGACAGCAAAGCCCGTTCCAGCCTGGGAGGGCCGCTTTCACCCTCCGTGGGCACTGACAGCGCAGCGCACGGGCCAGCCCC
>NW_005370460.1:2496200-2497928 GCF_000412655.1 Myotis brandtii | reverse complement strand
GGCCTCCAGGGTGACCTCCCCGCCCCAGGGGACCCTCGGGCCAACCTTGCTGGGCGCGGGCGCCCTCTGCCGCCAGCCCGGGGCGTCACGGGCACCTTCCTGGGAAAGCGGCCTCCGAGCCTGACATGGAGAACACCCGGCTGACCGCCCTGTCGCTTTTAGGAAAGACCTGCAGCAGCCCCTGTGTCCATGGAAAGACACCAGAGCTTCCGCTTTAATGAAAAAGGCGCAAAGCAAGCGCAGCTTCGGCATCCCGGCCTCACGGGCAAGTGGCGCCAGTGCACCTGCGTGATTTCTGACTCCGCAGCCGAGCACCTACTGCCCGCAGCGCCCACGGCCTGTGCTGTTCAGGCTGCCTGTGTTATTGGGGTGGTCTGGCTGGTTGTTTGCGGGGCTCTGAGCTCAAAATGCTTCCCTGTGAATTCAACAGTGATCGCGCCTTCACTCTGCCATTTCGGGTGACAAAAGGTTTCCTGGGAACCTCCACCTTCGGAAAGTGAGGGAAACCCGTAGTTTGAAAAATGAGCCTGGCCCTCCTAGCCGGTTTGGCTCAGTGGATAGAACGTCGGCCCGCAGACTGAAGGGTCCCCAGTTCGATTCCGGCCAAGGGCACATGCCCGAGTTGTGGGCTCCATTCCCAGTGAGGGGCATGCAGGAGGTAGCCGATCAAGGATTCTCTCGCATCATTGATGTTCCTATCTCTCTCCCTCCCTCTCCCTTCCTCTCTGAAATCAATAAAAATATATTTTTAAAAAAGAAAAAAAATGAGCCTTAAATGGACTCAGTAGGTCAGATAGGCCCCTGGCCAGACTCTCATGCCCAGGAGTGTTAGCTTCTGGGGAGATGAGCTCAGAAGAGGAATCTCAAAAGGGAAGGATGGAGTCTGCTGGGGGAGGGTGGGTCTGGTGGGGGAGGCTTCCATCAGAGTCCTGTGTACTCAGAGGAACCGGCTCCCCCTTGCCTGCAGCCCCTGACCAGCTGGAGGGCACACAGGCCTGTGACTGAGAGTCACCATGTTACATGTGAAGTTGAAGGCGGTGCTAGCCACGAACAGCGAAGCTCCCAGGCCGGCGATGGTTAGAGCCTCTCTCAGAGGCAGAGGGGGCGTCTGAGAGCGGCTGCCTGTGGGTTTTCAATGGGCCTGTGTTTTAGGGACACGTTCATGACGGAAAGACTGTGAGTGGCCACCGAGCACCGTGGAAAGGTGCTGCCCGGCCCTGCCCACGTTTGCAGGGCGGATCGGGCCCTCGGGTGAGTGGCAGCTTCAGCCGTCTTAGTTCCAGAGTCTCGGTCGCGTGGCCAGCAGAGGACAGAACCCAAACCCAGCTCAGAGCAGGTCATGTACCATTCACCACCCGCCCCGGGAGGCAGCGGGTTCCAAGGAGAGGGCTGACCACGTGGTCACATCAGCCCTACCGCCCGCCCGCCCGCCGCAAGTTGTGGGACAGAAAGCACAAAACCCAGGTTGTCACTGCTAAGACTTTTCTGAAATTCTGGATTTCACTCCTTCAGACACTTCCTCCCCTAGCAAAGCCGGCTCCCACGGTGCAGCTGACCTACTGGGACAGCTGTCTGGCCTTGCTCACAGCCAGGGACACGTTTTTCTTCCCGCGGAAGGATGTTCCAGGCCTGGCCTCCCAGCGCACGCTGCCTGGTTCCAACCTGGCTGAGCCACTTGTGCTCACATTTGCCAGCAGCTCACCCCTGGGTGGGGGCGAGCGTGGTGGG
>NW_005370460.1:2471360-2496019 GCF_000412655.1 Myotis brandtii | reverse complement strand
CGTGGGGGGGGGATGGGGGAAGAGAGTGTGACGCTTTCGGGATGCTGCCAGGGAGGGCAGGCAGGAGGTCGCAGTGGACGCCGCCGTCTCTAGCCCTGCGTCCAGTGTTGGTAGCCCAGGGCCCTCTCAGGGGTGGTGGGTCGAGAGGCTGAGCAGGCGTCTGACCTGCATCCGGATGTCCAGTAACTAGAAACAGTGACGCCGACTCGGGGCCCCATCGTGCGGAGTGGAGCAGCGGTCCACGTCATCAAAAAGGGAAAAAGGTTGGAACTGCATATCAATAACAAGTGAACAAGAACGAGCATTTCCGTGTGTTTCAAAGGTGACTCTGAGGCCCTTCCACATCGCACTGTCGCCCTCTCACAGAAGGAAGCCTGCCTGGGGAGTGAGCTGGCGGCAAAGGCCAGGCGCCCTCAGGAATGAAGGAAGGCCGACCCTCCTACCTGGGCGCGTGCGGCCACGGGAGGCGGGGGTGTGGGTAGGTCAGGCGATGCGCTGGGCAGCTATTTGTCTGCAAAAGTGCACTTTGAAGCTGGTCCAGGCCGGGAACTGACTCACTGTGATTCCCTCACAGAGCTTTAGATGCTGAGCACGCCTGGCTGGTGTGGCTCAGTGGTTGGCGTTGACCCACACAGCAGGCAGTCACGGGCAGGGCGCATGCCCAGTTGTGGGCTCGATCCCCAGTAGGGGGTGTGCAGGAGGCAGCCAATCCATGTTTCGCTCTCATTGATGTTTCTATCTCTCTCTCCTTCTCCACTCCTCTCAAGTCAATAAAAACATTTTTAAGAAGCTGGGACACGCCCATCTGCTGTCCATGCTCAGACACAGCTTCCTGGAGGCGGGCAGGCTCTTGGGGCGTCCCTGGCAGCCAGGGATTCCTCGGGCCTCGCCTCCCACCATGGGGCAGCAGAAACCGCCCCACAGCCGAGTCATTTGTCACCACCTTCCTCGACGGGCTGTGTTGGGGAGACAGCGTGTGGGGATGACTGTCTATTTTATCGTGCGGCGGTTATTCCCACAGAGACTCTAACACAAATGTGCCTGTTCTTCGGAGCTCGGCAGTGTCTGCCTTGCCGCCCACCTGGGAAGGTTCTGGCACAGGGACGCAGGCTCGGCCACACCTGTTCCTCATTTCCCCGTGGTCCTCAGGGGCTCGCGCCACGCCCTGCACCGGGTCAGGGAACGGCCTTGCTTTTCTGGCACAAGAATTCCTGTCCTTCACCTCCACCCTCGCCTTCAGTGCCCGCCCGTGGCGCCTTCCTTTCTCTCACTGGTCTCAGGGGTGACAGCGTCATCATTGTGTCCTTTCCAATCCCTTTTGGAAGTTGGCAAGTGTGCAAGCGAAGTGGGTGGGTGATGAAGGCAGATTGGGCACCATGACGAGCAGATGGCTGGGTTATTGGGGCCAAGGGCTTCTCCCATCCTTCTCCCATCACCCCCGGGGGCAGGGCCCAAACAGATGGGTCTGTGGCCTCAGGACTGTGTGCAAACCTGAACCCCTGCCTGGTGGAACGTGGGGCCGTGGAGGTGGCACGAGGCTGCTGTGCCTACAGGCGGCAGAAGCAGAGCCCTACGAGCCTGTTGCAGGGGAGGCGGGGCTGCAGAGAAAGACCGCGCTGCCGCCCCGCCCTGGGCGGTCCTCCTGGGCCTCAGGACCCACAGACAGGTGAGGGGAGGCAGGGAGGCTTTCCTGCCTGTGTCCATGATGACGGAGTGTTGGCCTTTGGGGGCTTTGGGGGGCTAATTTGCAGTGTGACCTCCTGGGCACCAGGATGTAATCGCCCACAGAGCAGCACCCGCCTCGCCCTCTGCCAGGGTGTCTGGCGCTAGAGCCGGGTGAGCACCCAGCAGCCCGGCCGTGGCACGTCCACCGAGAGGCCACTGTCTCCACTGGCTCCCTGGCTGCAGCCCCTCCAGCCCGGCTGGGAGGGACCAGGAGTGGCCCTGCCAGGAGGGGCTGGAGTCGGGCTGGGCTTGGAGGTGAGCGCTGTGTCCCAGGCAGGAGCCCGAGGACACCCCCCCCCGCCCCCCAATGAGGCCTCTCTGGTCTAGAAACACGGCCTCCAGAGCAGCTGAGGTCTGTCCCCAGGAGGTGTCTGCTTAGCCACCTCCCAATCCCGCCAGCTCTTTGCACCAGAAAGGGGGTCCTCGTCCCCAGTGGTACCCTGAGAGGCAGGTCGGCACCTCTGGGGCCCCACTGCCCTCTGGGACCTCTGACTGAGCAGCCTGCAGTCCCGGCGCAGGCTTCTGACAAGCGGCCGAGGTCCGAGCTGGACGCTGGAAGTGGCTAAACACCCTGACCTACCGGGCCCAGCCTCACTGCTCTGTGGCCACTGTAAGAGGAAGGGTCCTGGAGCCATTGCCCCGGGACACGGAAATCAGCCTCTGACTCAGCCCCGACTGCAGAGTTGGGCCTCGGAGAGTGTGTCTTTCAAAGCTCCCAGGGCTGCTGGGGACAGGTCGGAGGTCAAGATGCTTGTTCCACACCAGGCGCTGGGCCCAGTAGGTGACTCACCACCCAAGTCCTCCGGCTCCTGTCCCATCTCCCGTCACTGTGACTGTCAGCTCCCCTGGTCCCATCTCACGTCACCGTGACTGTCAGCTCCCCTGGCCGAGGCCTGCAGGCCCACGGACGGCGCCCTCAGGGCCCTGACCTCGCTCAGCCATACCCGCCATGTGCCTGCTGAGCCTGCCCTTTGGGGGTGGGCGTGGGGAGTGTGGACTTGTCTCTCTGATCCTCATTGAATCCTAAGGACACGAAGCCACTGGCCACCACAACCCAAACCTCAGTCGTGGCTCCAGGACAAGGGCTCGGAGGCACGGAGTGTGGATCCTCCCGAGACCTCGCAGCCCAGGGCAGGGGTGGCTGTGGCATCGGATCTGAATCTGAGCTTCGTCTCCTGGCCTCAGGGAGAGGCGGCTGCAGGTGGCCGTGAGGTCGCACGAGCTATGCAGGTGGCGACCGCTGCTCTCTCGTGCGCATCCTTCAGGCGAGGCTACACTTGCTGCTGTAACGAGCTGGACACCACACTGCAGGCTCCAGGGTGACGGCGAGGTGGCGCTGTGGATGGCAGACGCCGGGGCCCACGCTGACAGTCTCCACTTCCCTCTTGACACCAGACTTCGGGGTCACTGTGCAGGAAGGGGAGCAGGAGACGCAGGCTGGCTGCAACACGGTCCCTCGGCCATAACCCACGCCACCCACCCACGGCCATGGGCCAAAGCCAGGTGCACAAACATCCACTTTGAGGGCCTCGTGCTCAGAAGGAGAAGCGAACCTGAGACCTGGTGAGGGCTTGTCGCCGCACCACTGCGTGTGAGGACGGGCCGCCATCAGGTGTCGGAGGGGACACCACCGCCCAGGACAAGAGGCCGGGCTGGAGGGCAGCGCACCGCGGTCGCACGGCGTTCCTGCTGTGTGAACTCGCCCCCTCAGAGTCCTTGCCCCTCCACCACTCAAACGCTGAAAAATTCCAACGGGTTACAAAGCGAGCGAATAGATAGAGATTCCGTGTCAAGCCTTCCATTCCCGATGGTCCCCTCAGGGTCCACGCGCCCTCATATTTCTCACTGGCTAAGGCCTGTCAGCAGCAGCTCTTCCTTCGGAAACGGAGGAATTCCAGGCACGACTCGCTGAAGACCCATCTTGCGACCATCCATCCTTTGACTGGGGGTGTGAGATGACATTATGTGACGTTTTGAGCCGTTATTTGCAAAACCCTCCTTTTTCGGCCAACCTCTTCCCGAAGAATCTTCACCTCCTTAGGGGGGAGCCCGGATTTGGGGTGTCCCAGCCCTACAGAAGCTGCTCGGGCAGCTGGCCCAGTGAAACGCGGTGATTAAAGTAAAACCAGAGGCTCAGCCGCCCAGCGGACACGCTTCCGGGGACCCGGCCCGCCTGGGGGGCCTGGGTGGCTGGTCATCCACGCTGCGCTCAGCTCTGCCAGCACTCAGCCTTCGTCCCAGGGCTCAGGACTCAGCAACGAGCAGGGAAATCATCTGCTCGCGTGGAGTTAGCATCCTGGGCAATGGAAACCCCTGAGGAACCCTGTGGGGAACGAGTTCTGTTTCAGGGAGAGGGCGTGAGGGAGAAAACTGTGCGAGGAAGGGATGAGAGGATGCGTGTGGGGCGGGCATCACCACCTTCGACAGAGGGCTGGGAGGACCTTCTGGAGGGACCCACCTAATCAGAGACACGGATGAAAGGTGGGCCAGTAACGCCAAGATCTGGCCCAGTCTTCCATTCAGTGCATGTGTCTGCATGTGTATATGCATGTACAAGTGCAAGAGTATGTGCATGTGTGCGTGCACACGTGTGCATAGCATATGCACATCTGTGTGTAAGTGCGTATATGTATGCACACATATGTAGGTGTGTGTATGTATGTGCATGCATGTGTGTTTGTGCATGCATGCCTCCACATGCATAGATGTGTGCATGTGTTTGTGAGAGTGTGTGTGCATGGTGCATGTGTGTGTGTGTAAGTAGCACTGTTCACAGGCATGGCTGGTTAAGCTGCATGCTCTGTGCTGGCTGGTGGTACCTGGGCTCTAAGTTCACCTGCCACACAGTGCGGGGGAGGCACATGGAAAGGCCCCGTGGAGGACATAGCTGGGCTTGTCTGAGGAGCAGAGGGTCGCAGTGCCTGGTGCCCGTGAGCAGCAGCGGGGATGGAAGATGGCCTTGCTGCCCACGGTAGCGTCAGACTGTGCGCTGAAAAAGCCGCTTCAAAGCCCACACTGACCTCCACCCCACAGCCCGCTCCTCGGTTCCATATCACTGTCCTGGGAGATGCTGGCCCTGCGGGCTCCGGGGTCTGGCAGGGGAGTGCAGTGCTCTCGGGGACCTCAGGGCCTCCCCGGGCAGCTCCCCCCGCCCCCCTCCTCCGTGGTTTGGAATGCATCTGGTGGCTGGGAAGTTCCTAGGGCTCTTAGTGCGCCCTGCCCTGAGCCGAGGATTGAGGGAACTCAGGGTCCACCCCTGTTTGGAATGGATTATGGGGCCCGGGGACCCGGTAAGTGGGGGCCCCCGAGATCTTCCAGGAGAGGGTCCTGCTGGTCAGCCCTGAACGAGGTGGCACCGGAGTTGAGGAAACAAAGCCGTCCTCACCTGCTTACCCCGTCCTCCGTCTGCTCCCTGCGCTCGCTGCGCTCCCTCGCCCGGTAATTGCTTTCCTGGCATTCCAGGCCGGGAGGTCAGGCAGATCCTCTTCCTTCAAATAGTCTCAGACATCAAAGTGGACGGGCTGGGAGGCACGAAGGAGTGAACCGGGAGGATGCGCGGCTTCTCCGCGCTTTCATGTCTGGATGTGCAGGAATGCCGGTGGGCACGGCCCTCATCTCCCGCCGCCCCGCGAAGGAAGGGTGGCGGGTGGGAGTGTGGTCTCCAAACGCAGCCTTGATTGGGGCAGACAGCGGGGCAGGGGCTGCATGAAAGCGAGAGTCAAGGGCGAGATTTTTCAAGTTGAGATGGCGGGTGGATAACAAGGGTGGGTAACAGGGCAGATAACACGGGGCGGATAACACGGCGGATGACACGGCCGCCGGAGCCATAAAGCATGCGCACGGTGGGAGGCGGTCCGATGGGCGGCAAGGAGTGAGCCTCGGAGGCACAGCCCGGCTTGAGCCCCGTTTTCTCACCTGCAAAGAGCATCTTCGAGTCTGGGGTTTCCACGGCTGAGGGCCTCCCGGACACGTCCAGCCTGCGGACAAGGCGCTCTCTTCCGACAGCAGATGGCTCACCAAAGAGCTGAGAGCAGTTTCGTGGTCATCGCTGGGCCTCAGCCTGCAAAGCTCACCTGCAAAGCTCACCGTAGGCTGGAGGGCCTCCAGGGGCAGCAAAGCAAAGGCCCCTGAGGCGGGTGCAGCTGAGGGTCTGAGGAGGGGCCCTGAGGGGGCGGGGAGGACGTGCGGGGAAGGCGCCGCCAGGGAGCTTCTGGGGCAGCGAGGACAGATGCCGGTGGCGGAGGCTGGTGACCAACCAGATGATGGCATCAGAGGGCTGGGCCGGGCCCACGTGTGTGTTCCTGAGTGAGCCGTTATAGCAGTGGGCACCCAGGGCTCAACACAAGTTTGATTTTAAAAGTTTCTTCCCATTTCCTCCTTTTAAATGAAATTCATACACTTTTTTTACAGTGCAACTTGGCAGTTTGCCTCAGAAAGCTTACATATGGTCACACTTCACCCAAAGGCTTTACTTCCAGGGACGTATTCCGAGGAAATGCCCAGGGCTAGCAGCTACCGTTAGCCGAGTGCTGCGCACAGGCAGGGCCACAGCAATCCAGCCTATGGTTTCATTTTTTTCTCACCATCACGGAACGTCTAGACCAGGGGTCCTCAAGCTACAGCCCGCGGGCCACATGCAAATACAAATATTGTATTTGTTCCCGTTTTGTTTTTTTACTTCAAAATAAGATATGTGCAGTGTGCATAGGAATTTGTTCACAGTTTTTTTTAAAACTATAGTCCGGCCCTCCAACGGTCTGAGGGACAGTGAACTGGCCCCTGTTTAAAAAGTTAGAGGACCCCTGCTCTAGACGAAGATAGTATCACTGCCATGCTGTGGTGACAAAGGGCGACCAGGAAAGGTTAGTACATTTTCCTGAGGTTGCAGCGAGCAAGGGAACCAGCCAGGGTTCGAACCCACGTCTCTGTGACTCAAAGCCTATTTCCAGCCTCACCATTTCCTCCCTCTTTCGGGACAAAGACAATGACTTACTAGTATGTGTAAGGATTGATTAAAGCCATCATGTGGTTCCTATGCTTTAAGCTATGAAGACACGGAAAGTGAGGCTGTAGAACCCCCCAGCGCCAAGGAACACTATTGCTACTGTTATGTTTAGCTGAGGAAGGACTGTGTACAATGTGAGCCTAATTTTGTGAATAAATGACAGTGGGTAGGTGCTAATAAAATAGAATGTTGATGTGTTTATGTGCTAGTATTGGAATTGTGGATGATTTTAATCTTATTTATACCTTATGTAGTTTCAAAATTTTCTTAAAAGAGATGATCTGGCTTTTTAAAATCAGAAATAGTAAGAAATATCACAAGTTTTGTTTGCTTCTTATTAGTAGTGAAATGCTGGAGACTCCCTAACAGCAGAGGAGGAAACACCCTGATCCCCGCACGACCCTTCTGGCTGTTTCCTCTCCGTTGTCATCTGCACGAGGCCTGCATCACGGTTTATTTCAAATAGTTGTGTTCAGGGTTAAATGTGGGCACGCGGTGTCCGTGGCGACTGGGAGCAAGAGAGTTCATTTCTTGTTCAGCGTCTCCGCCGTCTAAGATGCGCGCTTTCTTGCTCCTCGTTGTGTTTGCAGCCACGTTTGCTTGCCTTATAGATGCTCAATAAATACTTGCAGGGTGACTAAGGGGCGGGGGCGGGGGTATTGAGTTTTGCATAATCTGAGCAGGGTTTTGCAGGGATGAGTTTGGAGAGCAGGCGCGGAGATGGGGGCAGGCGAGATGGGGGGCCGTCGGGGAGGACCTCACGCTCACGGTTGGAAATTGAGATTTGACAGATAAGGCCACTGGGACTGCGTCCGCTCTTCCAAGTGGGGATGTTACATGATTAAAACCAGGGAGCGGAAACACGGTTCTGGCAGCTGCGGGGGTGGAGGCTGGGCCCCAGCAGCAGCGGGGGGAGGGCTGGGGCTGGAGGGACTGGGACGGATGGACGGGCGAGACCCAACTG
The DNA here is from genome assembly GCF_000412655.1 of Myotis brandtii. Classification (NCBI taxonomy): domain Eukaryota; kingdom Metazoa; phylum Chordata; class Mammalia; order Chiroptera; family Vespertilionidae; genus Myotis; species Myotis brandtii. Next base: position 2,488,325 of record NW_005370460.1, on the reverse strand, counting down.
TGAATCCGGGACCCCACCCTGGGGCAGGTGGGCCAGGACCTGGAGCCAAGCCCACGGGAGGCCCGTGCCAGCCCCGGAGACAGTGCCATGGAGGCAGTGCCCCTCTCCCCCCGTTCTGGCTGCCGGCTGCCGGGTGTACAGGAACAAATTTGTGGTGTGGAAGGGTTCCAGCCAGTCATCCATCACCCACGGCGAGTCCTCACTGAGCTCTCATCACACGCTCGCAGCCGCGCCCTTTCCAGAGAGAGTTCTGGAGGCGGGCCAGGGGTCTGCCCCGGCCTCGCAGATCCTCCCCTGAACTTTGCTCCCTCCTTGCTCGGTTCCGTGTTTTCTTTTAATTCAGAAACAGCTGGCAGCCCCTCCCTGCTCCGGCCTCGCTCGCCCCGTGGTTTGGCTGGGAGAGCGCGGGGCCCATCCCAGGGAGGGCTGACTTCCCGCTCAGGGCCCGGAGCGGGGCCCCAGCCCTGCCCTCTCTCTGCCCAGGGTCCCCGGAGGCAGGGCTGAGTGAGGACCTGGCTGCCCGCAACGCTTGCTCCTGTGCCTGGGGCACTTGGCACAGGGGAGGGGCCGGCCCGCCCAGGGCACATCAACGACTGTCCTGTCTGAGCCTCAGTTTCCTGATCTGCAGCCCTGAGTGGCGGAGCCCGCCCTCCTCACTGGAGTGGTGTGGGCCGGTGCACAGCGCAGGCAGCCTGAGCCCTGGCCAGGGCTCAGCACGTTAATGATCAGTGTGTGTGCTTCGGCCCCCCTCCCGCACACTGTGCGGCTGCCGAGGGCGGGCTGTACATGCCTATGTCTTCCAAGACTTTGTGGGTGTTTTTTAAATTGTGTTTTGGATGCTATTGCTTGTTAAAACGAGAAGCATTTTATTTTTGTTGGTCCATAATACTGCCAAACACCAGTGGAAAACACCATCACAAACCATCCTGAGATCCTTGCCTAATTGGCTTATAAAATGTAACTCCCAAGACACCGAGGCCCATTGAGAAGGAGAGGATGCGGGGCACGACTTCAAGCAAAGCCAGGGGTGGGGTGGGGGGTGGGTGTCATCTCAGGGCACCGAGGAATCGCCCGAAAGCACCTGGCGAGGGCTTGTGCTGCCAGCACATCTGTGTCTACCGGAGGTGCCCATGGCACTGACCTGAAACCCCGTGGGCTGCTGGGGGCAGGGCTGGCGTAAGGCAACCTCGCAGCCCATCGGGCGGCACAGCAAGTGCCTCTGGGCCCTGGTTGCTGAGCCGGCGGCGGGTGTGGCCGGGATCACAGTGGGGGTGGGTGAGGCACCCTTTCCCTGAAGGGTCCTCTCTCGCCTTTCTACATGCCGGGGAAGTGGGGGCATCGTCCCAGCAGCATCAGGTGAGGGCACCAAGGCGAGGCCTTGCTGTGTGACCGGCCGGAGAGGAGACGGGTCTGACGGGGCCAGGCTCACCCTGCGAGCAGCAGTGACCACGCAGGAGGCGAGCGCAGTGAGAGTTCTGGAGATGGCGCTCATACCCTCCTCACCCAGGATGCCCACGGGAGTGGGGGAACCTGCCACGGTCGGACGGGGCTCGGCAACCTGTCAGTGCTTCGTGTGACTGGGAAGCCCACGGACTTTACCCGGCAGCTGGCTTTCCCAGCTGAAAACTCCTACATCTCCCACAGAGCCCTCGGGCTGGGTGGTGGGAGCGCGAGGCCGCGTGCCCTGTCTCGCAGGTGAGGGACAGCAGCCAGCGGAGGGGACCTGGTGGCAGGAGGAACATGCCTGAGACAGCACACACCGCCGAGGCAGGGGCTCCCGGTAAATGGGCCAGTTTTTCAAATAGAAACATCAACTCTTAACTAACACTAACTTGGAATAACCGCTAAAAATGCTAATGTAAAAACAGCACACTTCTTTTTATTAAGGACACATGGTTTTCCTCCCGAAGGTAACGCACATACGTGAAAAGTGGGGGTGCGCAGAGAAGGAGATGGAGGGAGGAACAAATCCGTCCTGAGCCACCCACTCAGCAACGCCTGGGCAGGCGCTGGAATGGCCAGGCCTCCCTGGGTCTCCACACCGAGCCCCTCTCAGCCCCCACGGCTCTGCCTTTGGAGAGAAGTTGGGTGACTTGGTTGGAATAACTTGGGGATCCCTCTGGAGGTAGCAGTGCTCTGGGAGAGGACCAGCAGGTGCAAGGACAAAGGCCATCTGTCCCCCGAAGGGGCAGTGACACCTGTTCCATTCCTTCAGGGGAATGAGGTCTGAAAGGGAACACAGCCTCTGGCCACGAGGACTGCGGTTAGCTGGTTAGCTCGCTGGGGCGGTGACGACTTGGGGAGGGGATGCTGCAGGGACTGGGAGAGGTGAGGCCGGGCTGGGCTCCTGCCGCGAAGAGAGACCGTCCATCACGTGCAGGGCCTGTGACCTGTGAGTGAGGGGCTGGCTTACGCCGGCTACTTTGGGGCCACACAATAAGTGAGGGGGACAGCTGAGGCCCACATGTGAGTGGGAAGAACTGAAAGCCTCCTCACAAGAATGCCCACCCCTCCGCGGACTGGACCAGGCCAGGAGGGCTGCTGTGGGGTGATTGGGACACGCATCCCGTTGGCCTTCTGTGAACAACAAGGAAAGCGCCAGGGCAGCCCAGGAAGGGTCCCCCAGCTTACGATTCCAGACTGGGCACTGACAGATGGCACGCGTGAGCGGAAAAGGTTGGCCGTCGCACCCTGAGCCTCCAGTCGCCACCCCCGCTTGCTTTGTGGGTGGTTCCTGCTTGCAGCTGGGGGTCAGCTGAGCTCTGAGGACCCAGCGGCCCAGGCTAGAAGGAGAAGCTCCCACTGTGCGCAGGGCTGCTGTGTTTGGTGAGGTGGTCACGCAGAAGTGGCCCAGCTGATGGACGGCGGCCCCGCCTGAGCACAGTGCCGGCAAGGCACGCTCACGGTGTTCTTTGCATACATGTGACGGTGACAAGTCCAAAGCCGAAAGCAGCCGGGGTAGTAACTGCTGTGTCAACACGCCTGGACCAGGCATCTGATGGGTTTATGGAAACTCAGGCCCTCTGGCCGGAATACTCTTGCTGGGGCTGCACGGGGTGCGGCTCAGTGGTCAGTCCCCACCTGTCTCACAGGGCAGGGACACCGCCCTTCCTGAGGGTCCCGCCCTGAGGCCCCGCCCTGAGCTCCTCAAGGTGAGGGTGTGGTTTGCCTCCCCTCTGGCCTCTGTTCTGTGCAGCGGGTCCTTTGACCAACAGTGTGTTTCTAATCTAAGCTGTCACTTCCACCACCGTGGTTGGAACTAAAATGTGTTCCCAGGTCCGTTTTCTCCTTTGTTATGGTCCTCTCCGTACCTCAGTGCTCTCACCTGTGAAATGGGGTGATCACAGTTCTCACCGTCTGGTTATTAGAGGGGTCACCTAAATGAAGCACGTCAAGGCAATGGGACTAGGAAGTGCTCAATAAACATTGGCCGCTAATGTCATGTGATTTATTACCGTCCCTGCACGTTTCCTCTAGCTCTTCCTGCCGCGATGCTGGCGGAGGTCCCCTTCACAGGCAGGACGGTCAGCGCGAGCCGCACTCGCTTTCGGTGAGAAAATTACCGAATCCCAGCCAATTTCCTGCCCGGCTGGTTCTGGCTATTCTTGCCGCTGCTGATGCCTGCGGGACGCCGATCACTTCCGGCTGTGGCTTTCCTTGGCAGTGGAGAGGAATTAAGTCGATGGAGATATTAAGTGTCTGAGTGGTGAAGAAGAGGAGACCCCTGGGCCTGAAGAGAATGAAAGCGTATTTGATTAACAATTTTAATAGTCTCACTTCCCAGGAATTCCCTTTTGCCTGACTTCCGAATAGCCTGAGTTGGTGAGGCATTTCATACGTGTTGAAGGCATGTTTTTGCATGTTTGTAAATATGTTGTCAGTCTCAGTGTTTATAAAGGCTGTCCAAAAATTCACGCAAGAAGTAATTTTTATAGAAAACACAGGTTTATAATTAAAAATGGTAAATTTTTTATTGATTCATAAAGTATACAGTATAGGGTTATGTATGGAATAGCACATTGGGTAAATAGCCTCCATGGCTTTGCTGGCACATACGCAAAGCCGTGGTCTTCATTGGTCTTCATTGTCCCTGCTCCTGGGCTATAATTGGTACTTGGTAATGCTTATCAAATTGAAGGGATTGAAATCAAAGGGCAACAGATATTAGAATCTGATTCAATAAACCAAGTAAAATTAGGCTTTTATTTTTTTGTTGTTGTTTTGTTAATGCTCACGCAAAATTCAAATCTTTATCAGTAAAAACAAATAAGAATGTGTGTATTTACAGTAGAACGATGACTGTGCCTGTTGCTCAAAGCAGCTGGTTATTCACGAGGGTCGGACCGCTCTGGGGGTTGGCCACCTTCTGCCTCTTGTCTTTCCCCCCCTCCCCACCCCGCCCTCGTGCTAGCTGCTGGTGGCGCAGTGCGCCGCCCGCGGTTTCCTTCCGCAGATTCCTTGCTTGTTTTTTTTTAAAATATATTTTATTGATTTTTTACAGAGAAGAAGGGAGAGGGATAGAGAGTTAGAAACATCGATGAGAGAGAAACACCTATCAGCTGCCTCCTGCACACTTCCCACTGGGGATGTGCCCACAACCAAGGTACATGCCCTTGACTGGAATCGAACCTGGGACCCCTGAGTCCACAGGCCGACGCCTTATCCACTGAGCCAAACCGGTTAGGGCTCCTTGTTTGTTTATGGGCGGACTCAGTGCCCGTCCCTGAAGCGCGTGTTCACGGACGGCTCACTAGGGGCATCAGCAACGAGCAGAGCAGCCCCCGACCTCACAGCCTCTCCTTTCAGTGGGGCAAACAGAAAATCAACTCAAAAATCACCAAGTGATGATCCATGGTGATGACGGGTCCGCAGGTCAGAGGGGAGATGGAGCAGAGGGAGCCCACCGCCCGGAGAGGGGAGGGTGCCTCTCTGATAAAGAAATAATGGAACAGCAGCCTGAAGATGTGAAGGCGTGAGGCATGTAAGTCCAGGGCAGGTGGGACGGGCAAAAGGGAAGCCAGTGCAAAGGCCTGGTGGTGCGGTCTTGTTCAAGGGTGTGTTGAAGGACCGGAGAAACCCACATTTAAAAAGGGGGAGGATTTGAGATATTCAAAGGCCATAGACCGGGATCCCAGATCTGGAATAGTGAGTGTGCCGAGGACAATAAAGCACATAGTATGTCTATATTTTGTTTTAAGATGGGCCAGGTTCGGCAGGAAGGCTTTCTCTGGCTAACGGATGGGAAGTGGCTGCTTGGAGCTCAAAGCAGAGCAGGAATCTGAGCTGCATCTCAGCTCTTCTCTGCTGTGATCAGTCAGTTGATTTGCCAACGTCTTCCATGGGAGCGTGGCATGTGGGCGGGGCAGGGTGGCGTGGCGGCCTCCATTTGCCTTCGTGGAAGTAGACGGGTCCCAAGAGAAGCACGTGTCTCGCACTCATTTCTCCTTGGTGGCTGAGACTGGCACAGAGCTGGGGAGACAAGTCCCGGCAGTCATTCCTGCCCTCCCAACCCTGACCCTGTCCACCCGCCGTGGTCTGGCCTCCTGCACCCCAGCCCCCTGCGCCCTGACAGCTGCAGCGAGCGAGGAGGGGCAGGAAGGTCAGAGAGCTGCTCCAGAACGACTCCCATCCCCCCAAGGTTCCCGGGAAAGAGACTAAAGAAGGAAGTTGATTTTTATTGTTCATTCAGAAATGAAATGAATTATTTTAAAAATAATTTTTATTTATTGATTTTAGTGGGAGAGAGAGAGGAAGGGGAGAGAGAAACATCGATTTGTTGTTCCACTTACTTAAGCATTCAATGGTTGATCCTTGTATGTGCCTGCCTGGGGATCGAACCCGAAACCTTGGTGTATCAGGGATAGTGCTCTAACCGACCTGGCTACCTGGCCGGGCACCAGGGCATGAAATGAAACGGGGAGGCCGCCACGCCGCCGTTGGGGTTGCCCAGCTGGTTAAGCTGCGTGCTCTGTCCCCAGAGGAGAGTAGCTGACCAGTTAGCCGCTCAGGTCCTGGGTCTGGTCCCGGAGATCAGCTGTGGGGCTGGGCCTGCGATGACTTGCAGTGTCGGTTCTGGGTCCTAGTCTGACAGACTCTGGAACCAGGAAGCCAGAGAGTTGGCAGAGACTCCCTATCCTCATGCCCACGCACCCTCCAATAGTGCCCTCCCTTCCGCCCACGACCCAAGAGGAGACGGTTGGTTAAGTGGGCAGTTTCCATGTAAAGGGCCCTGAGGTGGCCAAACTGAAGAGAGAAAGCAGGAAGCAACGGGGGGCGAGGAAGCTGGAATTTGCTTACCCTGCAGGCATGTGGAAAGAGAACATGAAGATTTGGGTAAAATAACTTTCAACTCAAGTGGGCATGGAGGCTGGAAGGCGGCCCCAGGCATTTGCAGACACTGACCACCAGGGGGCGCTTGAGTTCACAGCACTGTCGGGAGCAGGTGGGTCCTGGTGGTGGCATTGGGCAAGGGACAGCAGTTGGCTTCCGAGAAGGGAGAAGGGAGAAGGAATCCCAAGGAGGTCACCTGGTGGCTCGGCGTTCTCAGTGACGACCGCCGTTTTCAAACGCCACGGCCCGCACACTGTCCCTGCGGAGGGCCTTGCTGGAGGCTTTGCCGCCTCCCCTGCACTCACTCACCCAGGGCTGCCACCAGACATTTTTGTTTTTAAAAATTTTCACTAGAAAATAATTTCTGCTCCTGACACGAAGGGCGTTCTTCCTTTGCAGTTTGGTCTTTCTTCAGTGTGAGCACCGGGCACTCCTGTGAGGTGTCGGCAGTTAGGACGTCTGAGCCCCCTTTTCTGTGTCTAAGGAGGCTCCTCCCTCTTCTCCCAGGCACAGCGCAGGGGAGGGGCCCGCGGGTGCAGGCAGGGCTCTCCCCGACCAGACACAGGTGGAAACTGAGCGTCCAGGCACGCGCCTCCTCTGGTTCCTGCGTGGATGGGGTTGTGGCTTCACCCAGCCGCGTGGGCAAGAGAAACAGGTGGCTGGCCCCTTCCGACACCCGCTACAGGCACAGTCAGGGCTGTGAACTAGGGCTGAGGCCCAGTGGGCTCCCAAGAGTACAACACCTGGGACAGTGGGTGCTGCCCGCGTCTCGTGCCAAGCCCTCGTCTTTCCCAGGGGGTGCACATCGGGTGTTTGTGGGCTTTAATTTCCGGGGGCTCCAGGAGGGCCTGTGATCCAGCATTCGCAGCGAAATCCCGGGTGAGGTTGAGGCCTGAGAAAAGTTATGTATCAGCCAGAGCCAGGTTAGTGGACGGAAGCCGACCAGTGATCGAAACGGCGAGAATTTCATACAAAGAACAGTTAACCAGGCATCACGCAGTTACCTAGGTCACGGAAAGGCCGAGGAGGGCACCAGGTCATCGTAAATGCAGCAGCTGCAGGAGGTCCCCTACTTTAGTTCAACAAAGGGAAGGGGGTGGAATTCTAAAACCCAGGACCTGAGGCAGAGGCTGGAGACGGGGCTGGGCTCCGAGGCGGACACTGGGGAGCAGCTCCGCGGGGGACGGTGCAAACTGGGCCGTGTACTTGACAAGGGCTGGGCCAGGGGTGGGCTAGGAGACGGGAGGGACCCAACCCGTATTTCCCCCCTTTCCTATTTTTTATTGTTGATGCTTCAACAGGTTTGATGACCACCCACCAGCTGTCAGACTGGCTGCCTGGGTTCCTGACCATCACGCTGGAGAAAGTTCCCTGCAGACGGCAAGCCAGGGGTCTCTGGGCTGCCCTCCACAGGGGAGGTCCCGGGAGAATCTGCCCCGGGAGCTGCCACCCTCTTGTGGACACAAGTGGTTCTGCAGGAGGGCAATGTGCCCTGCTGGCCGGCTGGGGCTTCGCCTGCCAACTGGGTGGCCCATTTGATCCTCTGATCAGATGAGGGAGCGCTCATACTCCAAGTGCTGATGTCTTTCTTCAAAAGGAATAAGTCTCATCACCGAGATCGCCGTTCGCTGCTCAGAAAACCTGACTGACGGCCTACGTGGCCAGGAGCAGACTCCACAGCCAGACATCGGCCTGGGACCGCGGGGTCCTGCTCGCCGGGCAGCGAGCGCTTTGTAAAGCGTCAGGTGGTAAACACTTCCATCTGCGACCAGGCCGGCCCGCCTCGCCACACAGCTCTGCCACCGCCGTTGGAGAGCAGACAGAGACGGGACCCAGAGCAAAGAGCGGTCTGTGTTCTGATACAGCCTTGTAACTGACATTTCGTGTAATGTTCACGTGTCACAGAATATTCTCCTTCTATTTTAAATATGCTTTTATTGATTCCAGAGAGGAAGGGAGAGGGAGAGAGGGATAGAAACATCAACCATGAGAGAGAATCATGGATTGGCTGCCTCCTGCACGCTGCCCTACTGGGATTCGAGCCCACAACCCAGGCATGTGCCCTGACCAGGAATTGAACCCTGACCTCCTGGCTCATAGGTCAATGCTCAACCACTGAGCCACACTGGCCAGGCTCCTTTTTTAAATATATTTTATTGATTTTTTACAGAGAGGAAGGGAGAGGAATAGAAAGTTAGAAACATCGATGAGAGAGAAACATTGATCAGCTGCCTCCTGCACACCCCCCACTGGGGATGTGCCCGTAACCAAGGTACATGCCCTTGACCGGAATCGAACCTGGGACCCTTCAGTCTGCAGGCCGACGCTCTATCCACTGAGCCAAACCGGTGCTGGCCCCTTTTGATTTTATAAAATTACTTTAAAAGATAAAAACCGTTCTTTCTTGCTGCCTTACAAAAGCAGGCAGCGCGCTGGGCTGGGTCTGTGGTGAGTCCACGGGCTTCGGTCCCAGTCTGCACAGGCAAAGGCACGGCTGGGCCGTGTGAGCTGAGCAGGATGCACCTTCTGCCCCACCTCGATGTCCCGGGAATGAGCTGTACCCCTGGGGTCTGGCCTCGGGCCAGCGAGCCCTCAGCTCCCACTTGTGCAGGGGTCAGGGTTTCTGTGGGAGACAGTCCTGCTCGAAATCTCTCCCCTTTCCTATCTAGACAGGAACCTCATTGTCATCTGGATCTGTGTTTCTGGTTCTCACAAATCGAGGTGCTCACAAACCGAACCTGAGGTGTAGTGGAGAGTGGGCTGGATACCGTCTCCTCACGGCTAAGCACAACCCCTCCACCACTGAAAATAGGGTGGGTTCAATGACAGTGTGATTCTGACGTGTTTTCCCAGGAATTCCATCCTTTTCTTTTAAACCTTCACCTGAGGGTGTTTTATAATTGATTTTTCTTAGAGAGAGAGAGAGGGGGAGAGAGAGATGCATATGAGAGAAACATGGATGGGCTGCCTACTGCACCCTCTGCTGGGAACTGAACCCGAAACCCTTTGGTGCTGGGATGATGCTGCAACCCGCTGAGCCGCGGCCAGGGCCGGAGCCGTCCTTTGGCAGCAAACTGTGCCTGTGCTGCCGCTGACACGGGACCTGCAGTTTCCTGGACATCTCAGCCCACACACTGGAGATGGAAGCAGAGAAGGGGGTATAAGGATTGCAGAGGCTTCAAAGGGCTCCCGTGGGGAATAAAAGAACAGCTCTGAGCAGCATTGCCTTCTGGGTTGCCAGCGGAGATCGGGCCTGTCCCTGTGGTTTGTTGCTGTGGGAGAAGAGATTCCGGAGGACCCGGAGCACCAGGACCTGGCACCGCTGTTGGTCTCTGCTGCTTTGAACCCTGTCAGCATCTGCTTTTCCTCCTTCCCTCCCCACCTGTCAGCAGCTCTGACCGGGCCGGACGAGGACAGAGCTCCTCAGGCACAGGTGTGTGGGCCCGGAGACAGGATGGACAGGTGATGCCACGTGACACACGCTCGGCAGCCCAAAGGGACCCGAGGAGGCCCCCAGGGCCCGCTGGAGAGCATAGGAGGAGGGGGCAGCAGGCAGGTGACAGGGAGGGCAGGCAGGTGTGCAGGGCAGGCGTCTGGTCAGGTCCCCGTCACCGCGGGGCAGGGCTAGTGCTCGGAGTTAGTGTCGGGAGAGGGCGGGGGAGGCCAGAACAATCTGTGCGGCTGGTTGTAGGGAGAAACTTGGACTTTTCTGGGGACAGAAGCTCCGTCAGAGGACCCGCCCCGCATGCCTGGGACCTGCAGTGATGAGGATACGGGACAGCTGGGCCACCGCCCAGGGCCCTCGTCTGTGAAGTAGGGGTCGGGCTGGCTGAGCCCACAGGTTCCTCCAGGCTGACTTCCCACCACCAGCTCCTGTTTCTGCTCAGGAGGCCCAGCACCGTGTCAGGAGCTGGGGAGACTGGCTCCTGTGAGGGGTGGGGTGGGGTGTTGGGGGGAGGAGAGACTGGCTGCCCCGTGCTTCGGCGGGGAGAGGGGGGCGGGTGGCGGGGAGAGGATGAGGCCACTACCATGTCTGCAAGTGAGTCAGTGGGAAGCCAGAGCCAGCGCTGGGAGAGAGCTGAGCCGCCAGGAGCGCTGACGGTGTCCTCCCCTCCACCCTGCCCAGATGTTCTGGGAGGTTCTGGCAGGGCTCCGGGCACACCCACTGTGTTCGGGCCAGCAGGGCAGGCAGCGAGCTCCACTACCTGGCTCTCAGCTGCTGGCACAGAACCGGGGTGGGGGGCAGTCATGGCGAGGCCTGCGGGCTGCCGGGCGGGCGTCCTGCCGCCACGACGGATCTGAGGCCATGCTTTGGTCACAGACACTTGGCAGCTCCAGCCGGGGACGGAGTGCTTTCGGGCTGACGCTCAGGGCGGACCTCCTCCCTGCGTGTGAAACCCATGAGCTAATGAAAGTGCGCACACTGGGAAAGTCACCACACTTCCCTTGCAGCCATCCCTCCCCTCTTCTCTCCCTGCTCGGGGTCTCCTTGCTCAGGGGCTGCCCTGCCATGTCCCTGCACTTCTTTGGTGCCTCTCTCCTGCCTTCCTCCCCCCTCACCACCAGCCAGCACTGAGCTTTGCTGACTCGGTCTCAGAGGTGACTTGTCCATTCCTCCCCTCGGAGTTCATGCTGCTGCCCTGCCCTGGGGCAGGCCCTGGTTTCTTACTTATACTAGAGCAGTGGTTCTCAACCTTCTGGCCCTTTAAAGACAGTTCCTCATGTTGTGACCCCCACCCATAAAATCATTTTCGTTGCTACTTCATAACTGTAATATTGCTACTGTTATGAATCGTAATGTAAATATCTGATATGCAGGATGGTCTTAGGCGACCCCTGTGAAAGGGTCGTTCGACTGCCAAAGGGGTTGAGACCCACAGGTTGAGAACCGCTGTACTAGAGTAATAACATCTATCTCTAATACCCCGTTTTCTTCTTCCTTTAATTGTCAGCCACCCTGCGACCAGGTGTCCTCATCTCAGACCTCACCCTGTTATCTTACCCCAGACACTCAGAGGTTCTCTGCTGCCTGCAGGCTAATATGCTCGCAGGCCCAGAATTCAGACGCCTGCTTGCCCACCGCCCGTTTTCAGAGATCCTCGGACTCACCTGGGCCCCGCCCTGTGTACGTTCCGGGCCATCTGCCCAGAATGCCTGATGAATTTCCCCCCGTTTTTCAAGGCTCATAAAGAGTCATAGATTAATTACTTATTGGATAAGAAATGTGGGAAGGGCTATATTTTAGATGCATCAAGTAATCTTCTTTTTCATGATCTCAGTAATGTATTCATACCACAGATATTCATGTTGTGCAAGGTTGTGCTGAGGATTGGGGTAAAAGGTTCAGTTTGTCCACGTCGGCACAGAGGTCTGGGGCTGTGGGATTGAGGCTACACTTCCTTTCTTGGCTTACACAAGCAAATTCACAACCATAGCTCTAATGCTGGTGCAACATATCTGTGGAGTGGCTGTTTCCCTTTTTGCTCTGGCTACCAGGAAGCTCAAAGGCACATTTGACTCTCAACCACAGTAACTGTTGGCTCCTGAGAACAGTCACGCAGAACAGGTGCCAGGTGTCGTTCAGAACTATGTTGGCTCCAACTGTGGTGAGCAAGACGGAGACGCAGCTCCTGCCTCAAGGGACAGGCAGCTCTTAACTCACGTTCAGCACCTGCATCATCCACTTTCTCTATTCCTGAGCCCGCCGTCCTATTTATTAGTTTTTTGTGTATATCTTGAGTTTTATGTTACTACATTCTTTTCAGAAGAGGTGAGACTGAGTCACTATATACAGGGCCAGGCAGAAGGAGGTTTACAGTAGTGAGTACACAAAACACAGAGCTTGTTTTTGTACCATTATTAATTAATTATTGTGTTATTTTCTACAGGAACAACTGTAAACCTACTTTTGTACACCCTTAAAAGCAAAAATGTCTCCACACTGATAATGAGGTCACAGGTTTCATCTCTGCGGTCCCAAGTTGTGTATTTTTGTTCTTTTATTACAGACTTTCTCCTAAAGCCAACTGGACGTATAAATGCAACCAATCCACACTTCGACGTGCGCCTCACAATTGTGTAGGCTTTATGTTCCTGTCCCACCTTGTAAACTCAGAGTGACATTTAATATCCGATCCCAATTAAATAGTAGCCCCAAGTTATTGTTTTGGGGAGTGATTTGCTTTTCTGTTCCTGGTATACAACTTTAATTACAAAATCCATTTTGATGTTCATTCTATTTGTATGTCACCTCAAATCCTCTTTGGAAAGTGGGTGGGCTATAGTCCATGAATGATTAACTGCCAAGTGAACAGGAAGCACCCACAGGCAGAGGGAGGGGTGGGCAGGCTCAGGGTTGAGGGTGCCCTCAGGGTCCTCTAAGCAGCTGCTGGGATTTAATGTCCTTGGTGGATTTCCCACATTTCTTATCCAATAAGTACAGGTGAGTTCCTTCCTTCCTGGAAATACCTGTAAGTAGCCGGGGTTGCTGGAGGTGGTCTCCGCATCTGCTCAGCACAAAGCTGTCCCTGCGCTGGGCATCGCCCACGTGGGGGCTTGCTCAGAGCTCCAAGGGCCTTGGGCTGCTCCACTGGGCCTCGTGCCTGGGGACCTCTGCCTAACCCACCTCCACACTTACTGTGTGGCACTGAGGTGTGGTGGGCACTGAGGTAGGGTGGGCACGAGAACAGGCCCTGGGGTCCAGCATGGTGACAGCCCTCACCTTGTCACACATCTCTCTGTTTGGGGGCCCGGGAATTCACTCTTTGTGCCCCACCCCCATTATTTCAAGGTCCCAGGTATTTGGTGTGAAAGGTCACATACAGATGTCAAAGGTGGGGCTTGTGAGAGCCCAGTAGTGACAGGCTTTTGCAGGAGCCTGCAGTCTGGGGACTTGTTACAGAGCTTGTGGGCTTATCCCCAAGGAAATTCCTTCACAGTCAAAGCCTGTCTTCAATTTGGTTCAATTCAGTTTAACTGAAGTCACATCTGGACCCCTGCACCTCAGTGCTAGGTACCAGGGCCACAGCTATCAGCAGAACATGGCCCTAGACGTGCTTGTCCAACGACGATGATGATGATGGTGGTGGTGATGATGGTGATGATAGCGATGATGGTTGGTAGTGATGATGATGGTTGTGGTGATGGTGGTGATAATGATGATGATGGTGGTGATGATGGTGGTGGTGATGATGATGGTGATGATAATGATGGTGGCGAAGATGGTGGTGCTAATCGTGGTAGTGCTGATGGTGGTGGTGGTGATCATGATGATGGTGGTGGTGGTGATGATGATGGTGATATGATGATGATGGCTGTGACAGCAACTCAAGTTCATGGAATCTTATTATGTGCCTATCGCTGTGCTAGGTATTTTGTTTGTATTATTTCATTTAATATGCAAAGGAACACCCAATTATTCCTCAGTTTACTCAATGGGAAAACTGAGGCTTAGAGAGGTTAAATGCCCAAAGGCCATCATAAGTGGGGAGTCCGTGAGCAGCCCCGGGTTGCCTCTAACCGGCAGTGCCCCTCCCAGCTGAGACAGCTTTCCTTCAGAAACTGTCCACTCCTTCATGGGGAAGCTGTAGGGGACCAGCCATACATTTAAACATCAACTTAACCAGATTGTTAGATGTTTTGTACTTGACATCTCTGTTATGAGAGAAATACGCTCCTCCTTTCTTGTACATATAAGCAACCTGGAGCTGGGGAGGTTGAGTGATTCAAGATAGACAGTTTACAAATGAGATTTTAAGAAATTATTGACACTGTTACAGATATCCCCCGCCCCCCTTTGCCTGCCTCACCAGGCCCCTGAGCCCCCTCCCCTCCGGCCATCATCACACTATTGTCTGTGTCTATGAGTTATGCATATATGTTCTTTGGCTAATCCTGGATTTGAACTCAGATCTCTCTCTGTCCATCATACCCCATGACAGACTGAAATTCAGGGCATTCTCTACTTAGTCATCAGGTATTCCTTGCCTCTCTCTGGTGTGCGCGGCACAGGTGAAACAGGTGAACTTGACGCCGACCCTTCTCTGAAGGAACTCACAGTCCAACAGGGAGATGAGTGGGCGGGTAGATGATCCTCCTACAAGACCCATATATGGCGCTTTAAAGGGCGCCTTGGTGGGCCTGGCCCAGCGTCCTCTGTGCCTGGGCCACCCTGGCCCTGTTGGCGGGAGACCCACATTTGCCTGACTTCCTCCTCTTCCGGAAGCTGCTTTGGGATGCCCCTGCCCCCAGGAGGAGTGGAGGCACCTGGTCCTCCAGCTCCTTTGAGAGGTCTGACTGCCCACGAGGACCAGGGCCTTTGGCCAAGAGCCCAGAGGCCAGGCGAGTCTGAGTTCCGGTGTGCCCCCGTGCCAGTCCCTGGCCGCCACCGGAGGGCCACACCACGGGAGGCCACGCCACGGGAGGCCACGCCATGGGAGGGCCACACCACGGGAGGCCATGCCACGGGAGGCCACACCACGGGAGGCGTGTCACATGTCTGGTTATTTCCCTCTCACTTGAAATGCACTTTGACATTTTTTTAAAACAAGTAACACAATTTTCCCCTTAATAAAACACAAGAAAGGGAAAGTAAAAACCATGTTGCTGTCTTCTCCATCTGCGGCCTCCCCCCCAGCATTGGTCTCTCCCTGAATCTCAGCCACAAGGGCTCTCAGGGCTAATAGTGTCGCCTCCATGTTTTCTGCCACAGAAAGGGGTGGCTCCATGGCTGGGCTGCACATCCCGGCCCCCTTGTGACCTGGGGGAACCTTTCCAGTCCCCTCCCATGTCATCAAAAAGGTACAACGACAGTGTCTGAGTTTATGCTTCTGCACAGGGGACAGTACCTGCCCACCCACCCATGCCACGGAGTTGGCTGAGACCAAAGGGAAAGGATATGGGCAGGGGTGGCACTGAGCACCCCAATACACTGGGAGAGGTCAAATAAACCACAAAAGAGAAACCTTTCTCAGTTCAGACACATCACTTAGACCCATCAGCCAGTCTGCACCTGACAAGCACCTGGTGGTTTCCCTACCCCCTCATCTCTCCCACCCCCGTCTCCGTCCACAGCCAGTTTGATTTCACAAACTCCGACTATGAGGGCCTTACAGAGCATCGAGTGTAGCCCCTTCATGCCAGGAGGCAGTACTGTTGTCCAGGGGACATGGTGGCCCCTGACTCGAGAGCAGAGCTGGGAATGGAGCTCAGCCCCTTTGATTTGGTTCCGGACCCAGCGTGTTCTCAGGGTGCTCTCACCTTTCCGGCAGCTCCCCACTGCAGGGAGCATCCCGCACGCGGCAGTGAAACAAACAGTGTTTGTTCATCACATATCCGTGCCTGGCCCTGCACAAGAACCTGGGGTTCATGGCGTGACTGCGACAGTCTCGTCCTGAGGGCGCCCGAGGCCCACCAGCAGGAGAAGGACACTTCACCGAACACCGGCGATGGAGAGGGGACATCCCACCACCAGTCCAACATGTTTCATCCGAGCGGGACCTTCGGGGAATCCCACACTCTGCGGGGCA
Organism: Myotis brandtii; assembly: GCF_000412655.1. NCBI lineage: Eukaryota > Metazoa > Chordata > Mammalia > Chiroptera > Vespertilionidae > Myotis > Myotis brandtii. The sequence continues at coordinate 2,472,468 of NW_005370460.1, read as the reverse complement.
CTGACACATATTCCTTATGATGGCATGTGCCCCGCGCAGTGCTCTTCCTTGTCTCACTTCCATTTCAGACGTTATCCTAAGAGAACCTCATGTTTTCTCCACACCCCACTCTTCCTGGGGTGGCAGGAAGCACCAAGGACAGGTGCCAGGGACATGCCACTAGCCACCTGGGCACCTCAGAGAACTGTCCGGGCCCTGCTAAGCCCCAAAGACTCACACCAAAGGATGACGGTGCTGCCCATGTCAGGTTTGTTTGGGAGATTGAGCAGCATCATGTAGTGAAAGGAGCTGAAGGCAGAAGCTGCACGCCAATGTGAAGCCTTAAATTCTTCGACCTTTTCTAGTTCCTCTGAAGTCATATGTGTGCTTGGCATGTCTGCTGGCAGGAGGCACTTGCAGTGGCCAGCGGGGTCACCACCCCAGGGCCCCTCTGAGAAGGGAACAGAGCATGTGTGCTGAGTGGCATCTCGCCTGCTCAGGTTCTTTGCCATCATGCCTGGCAGTTCTGATGCAGTCCCTTCAGCCTGGGGAAGCCCAGTGAGCTGGACCTTCCTGGGGCTCTCAGGTGCACCCCCAGCCCCGCTCTCCTCACCTGTGATGATTGGAGTAATAACTTCACCTCATAGGGTTGTTGTGGAGATTAAATGAGTTAACCAAGCTCAGCACAAAATAAATGCTGGCGAAATGTTAGCCAGCTTCATGCTTTACGGACTGTCCACTTGGGCCCAGCACCATGCTGGCCTCCGGGATACACAGACCATTAAGACCCAGTTTCTGAGGTTAGGGGTGCATGCTCCCAGATACTTTGCTTCCCTCTTGGGGACACCCCCTTTGATTTCCTGCTCCTTCCGCGTCACTGCAGGCTCCTGGTCCGAGTCAGACCCCCCTGGGTTGCCCAGGAGCCTAATCCAGGCTTCCTCATGGGTCCTGTGGCATCTGCACACCCGTCCCCAGTAGGTGAGCGGGAATCGGGCCCAACTTCGGAACTCGAAGGGCCCTCCGGGTGACCAGACGGGGCTTGGAGAGCTGGGAGGTCATGGGTGGAAACCACGCTGCAAGTGGCCTCCACGCGCGCCCTGCGCCGAGGCCGGGATGAGGGCTGTGCGGC
>NW_005370460.1:2469292-2469541 GCF_000412655.1 Myotis brandtii | reverse complement strand
CGGGACCTCACCCCGCCCAGTCCGCCCCTCGCACCTTTCAGGTTTGGGGAGCGGGCGCTTCGTTTGTTGTAAGGGAGGCGTTTTCGTTTTGTTCTGTACTCGGGTCACTCGGAACCGCTAGCGCGGGTGAAGACGGAGAGGAGCAGTTCGGGGGAGAAGCCCTATGTGGGGAGTACTGCAGCGCCCCAGAGGAAACGCAGTCTCCCGCGCTGCGTCCTTCTCTTCCAGGGCCCGTCCCCAACTTCCCGG
>NW_005370460.1:2451935-2469215 GCF_000412655.1 Myotis brandtii | reverse complement strand
CCTGCCCGCTGGGCCCCGGCGACGGGCTCTCCAGCCCGGCGGCCCGAAGGGGAAGCGCCCGGAGCGTAACTGGGAAACGGGGAAGGGCAGGTCCTTAGGGACATCGCGCCCAAGGCTAGTTCCCCGGGCAAGGCCTTCTCTCCACCACCGTGAAATGTGCCAACAAAGGTGACCAAGCGTCACCCATCCCCAAAACTAAAGGACCCAAACAGAAGTCCGAGGGTAGGACCGAGAGGGCCCGGCTGCTGAGTGGGTCTGGGTGGGATCGCTCTCCGCGGGTGCTGAGCCCGCAGGCTTCCCGGATGCCTGGCCTCGTGCGGGCAGCGTCTCTGCCGCTTCCTCCCTAGGTTTCCCCCTTCTCTTTATTTTGATGCCTCTTATTATGAAGAGCCCATCTGCAGTTTGCACAGCGTCCCAGACGCAGCCGCTTGGGGTTCACTGGTTTGAACACACTGAGTTTGCCTGGGGCGAGAGGGTATTTTTCTGTACGCGGGACTTTTTGGGACGAAAAGAAAAAAAAATAAAGTCGTCTCTCAAAAATAAAAAAAATGTAGAACTTAGTTTTAGCAAAAGTAAAACCAAACAAAATTGTTTTTACGCACTCGGCTTTAATAAGAGTCAGCAGAGACTCACCGAGTGCGCGATTACATGACTGTGATAGACCCGGGAGCCCAGAGGCATTGCTTGTCTGATTTCGCAGGACGCGCATACCGGGTAGGTTTGATAATTAAAGGCCACTTACAGAATTCCGTTCCCTCCTCGGGTAGAATCTAAACCTGAGTTTATTAGAGATGTCGCTTGGTTTGATTTTTCTGTCTCCAAACCATGCTGCGTGGATCACACGGGGCTTCCCGTGGTGGGGACTCAGGGACCGCCTTGGTGTGAGTGTGCCGGGCGCAGCCCCGGAGGTGGTGGCGTGGCCCGCTGTCCCGCGGCGAGGCTCACCGTGAACCTTTGTTGCTGCGCAGGCCGAGCGGCGAGCCCCAGGTCGGTCTGCGAGGGCTGCCAGCGGGTCATCTCGGACCGGTTTCTGCTGAGGCTCAACGACAGCTTCTGGCACGAGCAGTGCGTGCAGTGCGCCTCCTGCAAGGAGCCCCTGGAGACCACCTGCTTCTACCGGGACCAGAAGCTGTACTGCAAGTATGACTACGAGAAGTAAGTGTCCCGCGCGGCGCCCTAGCCAACTGGGAGCCACAGGAGGCACACGAACCCCGAGAAGCTGGGTTCCCTGGCCCCCATCCTGCACACTCCCAGGAGGGGGAGAAATGCGCAGCGACACCGCCGCCGCCGTCCCAGGACTCGCCAGGGAGGCTCCCCTTTGTGGTCGCCTGGCCCAATTTTCAGTCCTCTCGGGGCCCCTGCCGGGATTTGGGATGCCCATCAAGCTCGTGCCCTCCAACCCCCCTTCCCTGGGGTGCCATGTCTCCTCGCCGGTTCCCAGCCCACCTTACCCACCCGTCTGCGCTCCCCACACGCTGATGCCAGCGGCGAGGCTGCGTGGATCCCGAGGCCCCAGTCCCCTGCGCGGTTTCCCCTGGCTTTGTCCACTGGGGTCCCGACAGATTGCACTCAGACCCGGCGCTGCGGCCCTCCGAGCGCCGGTGCACATCCGTTTGTCTTTTCTCTCACCGCGCTCTAACCTTCCCTTCCCCGGTTCTCCAAACTCCTCCGACGCGGGGCTCTGGGCTACCCTGGGGCCTGAGGCAGCCCCGCGTCCATCCCGCCTCCTCCGGATCCCCAGGGCGTGCGTTTGGGCCACGCAGCAGGGGATCCTCCCTTGTGCTCTGAGGTGAGTTGGCAGACAGGTATTTCAGAAGGTGGATTGCTGGGGATCTGGACTCCGTGCTGCCTAAAGCGGGTGAGGCTGGGCGCGCCTTAGGGTTGGCTTTGAGGAGCTCAGCGGAGGGGCACTGCTCTCCTTGGCAAAATGGCTAGTTAACAGGGACGCTGACTTCACAGCCTCCGAGGGTCTGGACTGATGGAAACGCGGCTGAGACCCAGGCCTGTATCTGTGCAGCGGGACTGGTCTGTGTGACGTGGGCGCGGGAGCCTGCGGGAGAATTCCGCGTTTGCTGGTGAATGAACGAACGGGCAGCACCCTGAGGGTGGTGGAGGGGTTAGTGTGCTGGAAAGCTGTCCCGGCCTGTTACTGAAGACACAGTGCAGGGGCGTGCAGGTCTCCATGGAACAAAAGCACCGAGAGAAAACAAATGTGTTCCTCTCCGCGTTGCCGTGTTTGGGTTTAAATATGACAAAGCTGTGATCCCACAGGAACTATTCTTCCTGCCGCTCAGTGCTGCTTCGTCAGGATATGCGTGAATTTACCCCGGTGTGGACAGAGTGCGGGCGTTTTGGGTGTGTTTGGAAATGGTAACTTTGCATTTTCAGCACTAACAAAACACGTGTTTGATTTGGGGTGAGCTGTACAATGCAGAACAATATAGAATGAAAACGCACATCGCTGTCCCAGAGTGGTAATTATGGTTGACGTTAAAGAAAGATAGGCTTGTGTCTGTTCCTGGCTGTCTGTTTACTGCTACAGTGTCTGAGCGAAAGGCGCAATTTTTAGGTAATTGAGCAGATTTTGACCACACGAGTCTCACGTCTGGAGAAAGCTCCTGTTTGATTGCTCGCTTTTCGCCCGAAGGTTGTGGGATAGTGCAGACCCAATCTTTATCTTTCTGCTTATCGACGATTACCCAAATGTCCACATCGTTGGGCAGAACACTAGCAGGTTCAAAAGCATTGGAGCTTAGGGAAGGGATTTGGGTTGTGAATTCCTATTCTGTTTGTTAAAAAAAAAAATCAGAAAAGGCTTGAGGGTCAACACAGCTGTGTGGCTGGTGGTCTCCTCTAAGGAAGCCAGGCTGTGTCAAGAGAGGAGACTGTTGTAGGCCCTTCACACACCATGACCCTCCACCTCAGCCCCGAGGCTTGGCGGTTGGCTGATTAGCCCACTTAGGGTCCCTCTCCCCTCGAAAACTGTTTCTGCGGAGAGAAAATTGCAAGGATCAGTTAGCCAGCTGTTGGCCAGAGCCAGAGGGTTTAGAGAGGAGGGCGAGCAGCCACGCTGTTCAGAGAGACGGCGATGGTGCAGGGAGGGCTTCCATTTTAATTTCAACAAATATTTCAGAAACGCAGATGTCCAAGACGGGTGCTGGGTCGCTGAAGCTCCTTGCCTGTGCCCCGCCTGTCAGTTGCTTTTTTGGATTAATTTTATTCCCCCTGTCCCCCTCCTTCTCTATCCCCCACCCCACTCCCATTCTTCTTCCAACAAAACGGGGTTTTAATATATTTGATCATCTCCATGGTGTTAGTCTGCATGGTGGGAGAGAAAGAAGAGGTTTGTTTGTTTCTTTGTTTTAAAATTGGGCTCAAGACAAACTCCTTCTTTATTATTGCACGGAGCAGCTTCTATGTGCAGGGCAGGGGTGGGGGGCGGCTGCTGCTGGGGACTAGCCTCAGTCTGCCCTCAGGGGGTGTGTAGCCAGTGCCTTCCTCTGCAGCATCCTGGCCACCAAGTATTTCTGGAAGGCCCTGTCCTGAGGGTGCAGGCGGGAACGGGTGGCAGCGTCAGATGACCAGCACTTTCCCTCGAGAGGAATACAGTCGGGTTGTAGGTCAGAGTCACGAAACTGAAAGCTCGTCTCCTCTAACACACGTGCATTTGTAAACATAATTTTGCTTTTCTTTCACTGGATCTTTTAAAAATGTGAGGCCCAGCCAAGGCAAAGGGAGAGGAAAATATGACAGACGTTGAAGTGGTTGGACATGATGGGGTGGGTTGTGGGGCTCTTCACAGGAGATGAGCAGCCAGGAGCGTCCTTGTCTCCAAACCCACGAACTCCAAACGCTCTTTCTAGACACAACAGTGACGAAGCAGACAGCTGCTGCGCATCCCAGGCGCCCTGCACATCACGCTCACATTCACCAGGCAAGTTTGTCATGTATATTTCAGCCACTCGTATGTGCATTGCTGGCTGTTGGGCAGTTTTGCACTTGAATTATTAGCTGCCTGTTCCTGGTGTCAGGCAGCCAGTTAAAAAGTGAAATGTCTACTCTATCAACCAGTCGTCACACCTTCTCGATGTCAAACACCGAATTTGTCTGATTAAAAAAGAAGGGAATTGATAGAAGTACCTTAGGCGCCCGGCCACTCGTTTGAAAGCTTCAGGATGCGTTGTTGAGTATTTCTGTCCCACACGAGGACGCCCTGAGGAACAATTCGTCTCCTGGTCATCCAAAACAAACAAGCATGGAGAGCCCGAGCGGAGCGCGCTGATTTACGCACGGTCAGGGATGAAGAACTGGGCGTGAGCTTTATTGTTCATGACGAGTCATCTGAGAAAAAGGACTGGTCCGGTGGGGCGATAACTCCCAGGAAGAAGAAGTCCGTGGGTGGCACATTCACAGGACGCAGGAGGTGCGGGTGGTTAAGGACTGGACCCAGCCCTCTGCCGCGTTCCCGAAGTGAGCAGACGACCAAGCTACGTCCCAGCCTCTGGGACTTCTGTTTATAGAACTGCTGGTCCCTCTAACTGAGTCCTGCGATGTGGGTAGTTTGGAGGTTTCCCTAAGTTTTTTCCAAACAGATACTGCAGTTGGACTGAAGTGGAGACAGGAGAGGCTGCGGAGTAGGGGCGTGTGGTCACAGGCTCCCCGGGCACTCAAGTGGATGCTGTGTTCTCCCTGCGCCTGGCGGCTCAGCGTTGGCAGGGCCAGTCCCCTCACATGTGAGGTTTACCATCATCCCGGGATTGCTCTGGACGTCGTCGGAGCCGTCTGGGATGGAAGTGCTGTCGTCCGGGCTGCTCTCCCAGCAGCATAACTGTGTGGGAATGGAACCATGTCCTCACGTGTCAGCAGATCGCAGGCCTGGGAGCCTCTCCCGGCCGGCCCTGGGGCCTCCCCTTGCTTGTGGAGCAGACGGGCTCTGTGAAGACGGGAGAATAGGGGCTCCGCACACATCCCTCTGAGAGCCTCTCTGTAGCATCTTTTTTGGACTCGATGATTGGCAGCCCCTCCGAGAGGATGGCTGAAGGACTGGCCTCTGTTGGGACCTGAATGAACTAATTGTGCGTTTATCAAGGTCACGGAGGATGTGCAGGGAGGGCGGTTAGTTTGGTTTTGTTACTGGGACACTCCTTGGAGGTCAAAGTTGGGCCCGCAGTTCCTCCTCAGAGGAGCCACCCATGGAACGACAGAGGCCACTGTTCCATTTTTGCTGGACTTGCCCTGTGGCTGGCCCCGGCCCTGGCATAATAACACGCAAGGAACAGAAAAATCAGACGCAGCTAGGCCATCAATTGCCGTCTGTTAAATTGCTGGGGGATTAGCCTGGAGTATGCAGCGCCATCCCCAGGCTGTGGCCGTGTGTGTGTGTGTGTGTGTGTGTGTGTGTGTGTGTGTGTGTGTGTGTGTGTGAGAGAGAGAGAGAGAGAGAGAGAGAGAGAGAGAGAGAGAGAGGCATTCCTCGTTTTTTATTTAGAGGGTGATTGGAAACAGTCCTTGCTCAGAGGTGTTTTCCTTTTTGGTCCCGGGCAGGACTTTCTTGGAATCTAAGACTTAAACTTCTGAAGCAGGATCAGAGAGCAGGAGGAGGTACTCATGGCGTCTGGGACCTCGAGGTGAACGTCGCCGTGAGGGGCCGTGGGTTCTTTTGATTCTCACGTAAGTGGTGCGCACTAGGAAGGGGGATGGCCCCGGCTGTGCGGTCGGGGACCTTGTCGTCCACCTGGCCACGCTGTGGCTATTGCTCTTCACAGTTCAGTGGCAGGAACTTTTCTGACAGTTCGCTGTTTGTCGGGCCTTTTAGTTTCATTTTTCCTATTTATGATTTTTGTATTCACCAAAATCCTGTTGGTAATTCTAGAGAAGCGCCCTCACTGTTCCTTCTTAATTCTGGGAGGTTTTTGCAGATAATGAAGACATGGTGTGTCTCCAATGAGAGCAATTCCATTTATTAAATTATCAGCTAATTATTGTTTCATGGCCAAAGAAATGTTTTGGGTGCTAGTATTTAGAAGTGAGAAAATAAACAAGGATTTAGAATACTCATGATGTTACCAGAAATTTATTAAAGCTTCTTAGACTAAATGCATACATAAAATGTCGTTACTTTTAAAATACCCCGTATCGAGTCACGTTAACGTGATTATTAAGCACAGAGGTACAGCACATGGCAATGAATTATGGGGGAAGTGCAGCCACGACCTCCCTGGAAAGATTTTAAAATAGGCCCTGCCTCCACGCTGAACTCGGACATAGCCCTCCTTGAATGCTTTCCAATCTTTTTAAACATCTTCCCACCATGGGTTTTTAATGCCTTTCCCATCCTCAGAGGGGAGTCCTGGCGAGCAATGAGCTGAGGAGGGCGGGGCTGCACGGGGCACTGGGGCCTGTCCGGTGTGGAGCCCTCGTGTCCAGCGCGCCCGTCTCCCCGCCAGGATTACCCGTATGTTTTTCTGAAAGTCTCTTTGCGACACGTGGAGCAGTATTCCTGCCAGCAGCCTTTCGGACCTGGTTGGGAGGTTGGTAATTTCAGGAGCGAAGTGTAGAAAAGTTCTGGAGGCGTCGTTAGAGAACAGAGAGAAGAGGCCTGTCCATTTCTGTGCTGCTTTCTGGGACCACAGAGACCGTGGCTGGTGCCTCTGAGGTCTCACACCCTCTCCTCGTCTGCCTCGTGCACCGGGCGTCCCTATCACAGGTAGGGCCAGCTCCGTGTCCCTGTCACATGTGAAGGGGAACCTCCCCAACCGCTCTGCTGAAATGAAGCGAACACCTTCCAAATGTCAAATTGTTATTTTAGTCAAGCATGCTCATCTGTGTCTATATTTTTAACCGAGATGAAATTAATAAAAACAGCTATGGCCCTGGCATTCATTAGCAGGAGGATTAGAGCTCTCTTGGCTGGAAAGGGGGTGCAAACACTTTAATCTTGCTACATGTTTGCTTTCGCACTCCTGGAAATAAATAAAACCCGACTTAGAACAGGGATTATGTTCCCCCTGGCTTAGTCCGCAGTTGGAATGCCACAGAGACGCAGAGCCTCAGTGAGGAGGCTATGGAAGGAATCAGATTGTGGTCCCACACCAGTGCCCACCTGCGGGCATACCTGGCCCCGTCACAAATAGTCTGGGTAGTTACAAAAGGGTTTTTTTGGTTAATCCTCACCTAGGATATTTTTTCCATTGCTTATCAGAGAGAGTGGAAGGGAGGGGAAAGGAGAGAGAGAGGGAGAGAAACATTGATGTGAGACACAGTGATTGGTTGCCTCCCCCACGCAACCTGACCAGGGGTGAGGAGTGAACCCACAACCCAGATACGCCCTTGACTGGGAATCAAACCCAAGACCTTTCAGTGTGCAGTCTGATGCTCTAACCACTGGGCATACCAGCCAGGGCACAAAAAAGATTTAAAAAATATATTTCTATTGATTTCAGAGAGGAAGGGAGAGGGAGAGAGAGATAGAAACATCAATGATGAGAGAGAATCATGGATCAGCTGCCTCCTACATGCCCCCCACTGGGGATGGAGCTCGAAACCCAGGCATGTGTGGGAATGGAACCATGTCCTCCTGGTTCATAGGTTGACGCTCAACCACTGAGCCACACCTGCCAGGCACAAAAGGGGTTATAACACCTGTGTCTGTGCCATGTGTTGCCGTGGTGACCCACGGTAGCTGAGCCGAGCTAGAATGAGTGAAACCACGCCAGCCCCCCTCAGTGCCCCATCACGTCATGACTACAAATACGCACCGCACCGAGCTCTTCCTGGCCCGCTAGCTGGAGTCACATGAGGGAGCCTGGTCTCCTCCAGTCCTTCAAGATGCCAGTGGGGACCCTATTTCTGGGTAATAACTGCCCTTTCTGTTTCTGCTGTCTCTGCAGACTCTTAGACTGGGGTTTCATCCTCATTACCACATAACGGACGAGCCCTGACAGAGACCTGGCTACTGTGAACTGGACTACCTGGCCCACAGGCCCAATGAGACTCTATAAAAAACAGCCTTAGCATCTGGCATTGCTGGGAGTGGGCCACAGGAGGCACAGGGTGGAAAAAAGCAGGCTCACAGTTGTTGGTATGAACAATAATAGGATAATCCTATACAATAAAGAGGTAATATGCAAATTGACCATCACGCCCTCACACAAGATGGCCGCCCCTATGTGGGCACAAGATGGCTGGCAGGGGAGGGCAGCTGTGGGTGATCAGGCCTGCAGGGGAGGGCAGTTGGGGGCAACCAGGCCTGCAGGGGAGGGCAGTTGGGGGCGATCGAGCTGGCAGGGGAGTGGTTAGGGGGCAATCAGGTAGGCGAGCGGTTGGGAGCCAGCAGTCCCGGATTGTGAGAGGGATGTCTGACTGCCCGTTTAGGCCCGATCCCACATCGTGCAGCGGACATCCCCCGAGGGGTCCCAGATTGAAGAGGGTGCAGGCTGGGCTGAGGGACACCCCTCCCCCCCAGTGCACGAATTTTGTTCACTGGGCCTCTAGTTAAATAATAATACAAGAATATGCTCTGTTTGTTTCATGCACTTGCACTGTAAACCTGCTTCCCCACCCCGTCTATCTGGAGGGTGTCTCTGGCCCCTCCTGTCAGCAACCCCCCTCCCCCCATCTATAGAATTCTATTTACTTGACTCACGCAGCCTGGGGTAGTCCTCAGACACCGCCTCCTGAGCTGCCTCGATTTCCCCAGCCGCCTGTGGATGTTAGCCCTCGATTTCCTCACTTGGATAGAACAAATGAGTCTTCCATGTGCGAAACGATGGCCTTCCCGGTGGTCCAGGGCTCAGCTCGATAGTTGGTGTGGTGTTGCTCTCGGGTTTGCAGGGTCCCATGACCGTGACTCTGGGTGACCATTAGGGGCCCTGGATGCCTTTCTGAGTGTGCCCAGTGCCTTAGCAGCTACGGGGTTATGTGCTACCCCGTAGGGTGATTTTTGGCCGCTTTGAGAAGTGCCTGTGTGAGGCCGTCGCCCGAAACCAGGAGGCGCTGTCCTTTGGCGTGAAACCTGGCTGGGCTCTGAGAGGGGGAAGCATCCCTACTCTCCCACCTCACTGCTCCTCAGGCTGGAGGACCAGCCCTGATCTCGGAGCCCCGGGTGCCATGGAGCGCCGGGCCGTCCTCACCCACCTCCTTGGCAATAGCAGTTACAATTCCCCTGCCCCCCTTCCAGCCTCAGGGGCCTTTAAAAGGATTTTCAAAACACAACCCAACATAGTCCCCCCCCACCACCCCCCCAGATTATCCTCCCAAGCACCTGGAAGTTCCTTTAATACCAAATGCCGGGCTCCTGGGGACTGTCCCCAACCACCCTTCATTCCTCACATTGTTGTCACTGACTGGGAGCAGAGGAAGGCCGGCTCCCTGGCCCAGAAACGCCCCTCTTGCGGCAGGAGCACCTGACTGGGAGCTGGTGCCTTGGCCTGGGCCCCAGCTCCTGCGGGAGAAGAGGTGGATGTCTTCGGGGCAGGAGGGGCCCAGAAAGGGCAGCAGGAGGTGGACGGGGAAGGTGTGGCTTGTACAGTTTGGGGAGTGTGTTTGTCCCAGACCCTCTGCCAGGCGCTGGGGAGAACCCAGAGTAGCGGGGGATCCGATGGTTTTAAAGGTCAGTCCTTGCCCCGGAGAGTCCTGTGGCTTGGGGGCCCTTTGTCTGGGACCCACAGAGACGCGGGAGACGGGTTTCTGCTCACGCCCAGGCATCGCTGGCCCGCACGGTCTGGAGATGGATCCCTACGGCCACACCTGCCTTCTGCCTGGTGTTCTCTCTGTAGTTTGTCCTACTTCATACATCCCACCCTCTGTCCTTCCCGCTTCCTGCCCGATGCTGGCTCCAGGCAGCTTTCTGGTTTCCACCTCGGAACAAATCCTTCTAGCCCAGTGGTCGGCAAACTCATTAGTCAATAGAGCCAAATATCAACAGTACGATTGAAATTTCTTTTGAGAGCCAAATTTTCTAAACTTAAACTATATGGGTAGGTACATTGTTATTAACTTAATTAGGGTACTCCTAAGGCTTAGGAAGAGCCACACTCAAGGGTCCAAAGAGCCGCATGTGGCTCGCGAGCCGCAGTTTGCCGACCACGGTTCTAGCCTAACCATTGAGAGCGCCCCCTGCTGCTGGCTCCTCTCCCTTCCCCTCTTGCCCTCACATGTTTCCTGTGACAAGGTCTCCTACTGTGCGCGCATCCCGCCCCGCCCCTGTCTCAGTGACACCCACCATCTTCATGGGGACACACAGCACTCCCCTGAGGCGGGCTTTGGAAATCCAGAGGGAGGGAGGCCCCAGGGGACCCTCGCTGCTGTGTCTGGCTGGAGTGTCCCTGTTCCCTGCTCCCATCTTGCCCCTGGGGCTCTCAGCCCCTGCACCCCTGAGTTCAGCCCCAGCTTTCAACCCCACGCTCAGGATCTCCGCTCCGCCTCGCCTTCTGGCTTGTCTTATGCACCGAGCCCATCCTGTGACCTTGTAAGTTTCGGGGCACCCTGTGTGCAGGCTGGAGCCGGCCTCCGCCAGCTGCCGCCTGCAGAGGAGGCTATGCACTAATCCACTGGGACGCACGTGATCATTTGCTTTTCTTACAAAGATACTTCTTAATGGGAAGGGTGTTCACTCGAAGGAACGACTGACTATCTCTTGACAGAATTTAGGGCCTCGAATGGCCAGTGAAGGAGATGGTTGGGGCAGAATGCAAATGTCGCTTTGCAGGGCGCTTCCCTGATTGCGTCCCTGTGTCCCTGCGAGGCCGGCCGGTGCCACACCCTCGCCTCCTCTTCTGGGCGGTATTTCTTTTGTGCACTGTTGCTGGTTGGGATCTTCATTTCAAGAGTCATGTCCATAGGTGGGAGGGTTAGACGGGGCTACAAATAATTTGGGATTGCACAGCTCTCTGCATTATTAGAAAAATAATGTGAAATGCATGTCCAGAGATGTCCACGCCACACTTTCCTCCTCTACACAAAGGAGTAGAACACTAACCACCTCGTAGGGCTATGTGACAATTACATAAGACAGAGCCTGTGAAATGGGGAGAACTGAGCAGGCTGGTGCTGTTGCTGGTTTTTTAATGCGAGTAGAAGAATATTCTTTTCAGGAGCCACGTGCGATGACAGTGCCGTGGAGGAGAGCGTGGGCTCCGTGTCTGCGACCCGGGCCTTGCTCTGGTTGACCAGCTGTGTGACCATGGGCAAGGGTCCTACCTTCTCTGTGCCCGTTCTCTCTCTCTAAAACAGGGACAGCAACAGCCCCCCCATGGGTAATTTAGGAGTAATACTTGTAAAGTGTATAGATCAGCGGTTCTCAACCTGTGGGTCGCGACCCTTTGGGGGTCGAACGACCTTTTCACAAGGGATGCCTAAGACCATCGGAAAACACATATATAATTACATATTGTTTTTGTGATTAATCACTATGCTTTAATTATGTTCAATTTGTAAAAATGAAAGTACATCCTGCATATCAGATATTTACATGACGATTCATAACAGTAGCAAAATTACAGTTATGAAGTAGCAACGAAAATAATTCTATGGTTGGGGGTCACCACAACATGAGGAACTATATTAAAGGGTCACGGCATTAGGAAGGTTGAGAACCACTGGTATAGATCATTGCGTGGCTCATAGAAAATGCCATAAAAGGATTTGCTAGGAAAATGATTTCCTTTATAATTTTCCAAAAGCCTCAGACCTATCATGTCCATGGGGCCTCACACACATTTAACAGTTAGGTAAGTGCGGCCTTTTCCCTGCGTTTTGTGGTTGAGGAAAATGATGTTCAGAGAGGCCCCAGGCGCTGGGGGCCGTCCCAGCCACTGGCTCGGTCCAGTGGCCTTTCCACTCCTCTCCCATCTGCTGCGTGAATTCTGGTGCGCACAGCCCGAGAGGCACTGTTCCCCGTCTGTCCTGTTGAACCAGCTCTCGGACAACTAGTCCCTCCCACCAGGTACCTGCGTGGCCAGCTGTTCAGGCCTGTGGTGTTGGAGGAAGGCCTGTGGCTGTGGGGTTGCCTGACCACTGCCATGCCCGCCATCACTCCTGCCTGTCCTGCCCATTCGCCCCGTCCCCCGCCGTCCCTCATCGTGGCTGCTCAGCCTGCTGGGGGAGAGACAGCAAGGTGGTGGCGTCCTTGGTCCTGCTCTCGGCTCCCAGCGTTTGCCTTTGCCGTTGGTGACTTGCCCCGAGCCCCTCTGCACATTTGGGGGAAGGGCTGAGAAGTATCAGATCTGGAATCTTTCAGAATAACTTCCCCGGGGACCCTAGCAGCCGTCCCTCCATCCCGCGGACGAGCCCTGTCCAGGCTCCCTGGGAACTGGGCTGGGCTGCAGCCAGGCCCGCCCAGCTAGAAGGGTCCCCTGGTCCCTGCTCCCATCTTGGGGACTCATTCCAGGACTGTGGATTCCGTCTTGCTTATTCTTTGGCCTGGCTGGATTGGCAAAGGGACCGTGGGACCTCGGTTGGTAAGGAAATGAAGTATTCCTGAATTGTGCTATTTCTCTCACCAGTACTGACACTTGGTTCTCTTAGTTCTGGACAGTTTCAGAGAGATGAAATGTCTGGATGAATTTCATCTCTGTCAACTGGCATTTAATGAAACTAGAGACTTCGGATCATACTTCCGAACACTGGGATGCACTTGACTAGTTGGATTTGTCAAACTGAGCCTTCCCTGGACTCATCAACAGTTGGTTCATTAATGAGATCACCCACATCCTCATCACAGACCCGGTGGCTGCCTGCCTGGGCCTGGTCTGTAGGAAAGAATAAACGGAGCACAGGTGTGCTGTGGGCCAGGCGCCTGCGGAGGGACAAGGAAGCAGGTGCTCAGAGAGAGTAAAATGGTTTAAAAGGGCGTGGCCAGTGGGATGAGACCAGCCCTTGATTCTAAGCCCCTGGCTTCTGTATTACTATGGGCGACTCACTCTCTTCACTGTGCTCGCTGGAGTTTGAAATACATGTTTATTTGCTGTTGATTGTCTGTCTGTGTCAGTAGATCAAAAGCTCTGAGTTCAGGGACCTTCCTGCTTCTGTACCGTTTAGTTTTGTTTGACGCCGTATCTCCAGCATCTGCACGGTGCTTGGTGCGCGGTAGGTATTAGGCAAATGCATGTTGGTCCCATGGGTAAGCCGATCGAGGAAAGCTTGTTGTTGAGAAAGCTTCATAGAACAGGTGACAGACAATGAACAACAAATACAGATGCATTTCCAACTGCAGCAATGCTGTGAGCCCAGGGACGGCGCTCCAGGTGAGGCTGTCCTGTAACCATCCAGAGGGCGCCCCAGGGTACCGCGCAGGCTGGGAAGAGGGCCAAGGGCAGGCAGCACCAGTGCCCGGGACCCCGGGACGGGACAGTCTGGGATGGGATGACGCAGGCAGGGGTCTGGAAGACGGCAGCGGTGGGACTCTCAAAAACCATGGGCAACCCTTGAACTTGGCAGTCAGTCATTGGTAACCTTATCAAGATCCTTATTAGAGGCACGGAGGGGACATGATGGCGTTTTAATGGGCTGGACAGTCAAGAGAAACCAAGGAGTAGAGGGAGGCTGCATCCAGCTCTCCTGAGAAGACGGGTTGGAGGAAGGATGGAGGCGGCTGGGGGAGATGTTTTAGGATGGAGTAGTGTGAGCTTGCTCGATGGCTAAGGCGAGTCTGGCCAGGAAAAGGAGGAGGTTGAAGGCCCAGGAGTGAGGGGACGTCCACTTGATAGAGGAGGAGCCTGGGGAGGGTCAGGGAGAGCCGGGCACGGGCTCTGCCCTGTGTGGTCTTTCCCCACCAGGCGTTCCTTTGTTCTCTGTGGACCCGCCGGAGCTGGTCACACTGACAGGGCCTGCGGGGGTGGTCGGCTCCGTGGCTCTGCGGGGCCTCCCTGCCGGGGCCTCCTGCCCGGGGCCTCTGCCGCTTCCCACGGGGCTTCTCCCCAGGGTCCCCCTGGCTCCCGGGCGGCAGAGCGAGGCTCTGGCCTGGGTCCTTCAGACGCTAGTCTCTGGGTGAAGCTCACTCTTCACCATCTTCCGTCCCTGCTTCTCCTCGGTGCAGAGCTCCGTGTGGCCCAGCGCAGTCCCAGGGTCCCCTGAGTGGCGACTCCAGAGGACAGGTGCGCCAGCCCGCAGGCCAGGAGCTTGGCCACCAGCTCACCTGCATGCCTGCAAGCTGCAGGGCTTTGCTTGCTGGGACGCTCGGGAATTCGGAGAGGAGGGGCCCCCGGTTGGGGACACGGTCCTGCTATTGACCAGACTTCAGTGGCTGCTGCCACTCGTTTTCCACGGGGTTCCTATGTTTGTTCCTCCATAGGAGGCTGGCGACCTGGCGGATAACCGAGCATCAGTCCTGCCTCTCCCTCGGCTTAGCCGGCAGAGCCAGGCGAACCATCTACCCTCTGAGGTTATCCGTCTACCCCGGCACCCTGGCTGTGAGCACCCCCCGGTTTGAAGCATGAGGGGGGTGA
Source organism: Myotis brandtii (assembly GCF_000412655.1). Lineage (NCBI taxonomy): Eukaryota > Metazoa > Chordata > Mammalia > Chiroptera > Vespertilionidae > Myotis > Myotis brandtii. The sequence continues at coordinate 2,454,771 of NW_005370460.1, read as the reverse complement.
GGGGAGCCGTGTGTGGTTGGTGGGAACACTTTCCTGGGTCGAGGGCTATCCTATCCATGTAACCGTAGGAAAGAAAGGTGACAGATCACAAGCAGCCAAACCTCTGACCCAAGCAGGGAATGAACTCGAGATTGGTGTTACCACAAACTCTGTTACCCAGCGGCTCCGCCCCTGCGGCCGTACATCCAGAGGGAAATGGATCGGTGACCGGTTATTGATACCATAGACACCCAGTTGATTCATGAAATGAATTTTTCTACTTGTCTACCGGCAGCGAGAGTTTAGACCGAGCTCAATGGCGCGAGGAGGGAGACTGTAGTAGAGATGCAACACTTAATGCTGTATTACTTCTCAGTTTCCCTGCCGACAGTTAGAAGAGTAAGGCCAAATGGACTGCCCCCTTTTAAATGGCAGCACAGACATGGTGGGGCTCTAGGAAAGGCATCAGGAGCGAAGCCTAGTTAACCTCAGCTCAGCCAATTGCTCTCCATCACTGGCCCTGTGCCCCCAACTCAGTTACTAAGCGGTTAAAGGACTTCCCGTGAGCTCACTTAAACTGTAACCACGCACAGCCTGAGGGCCCAGCTCCCAGCTCTCCCGATGGACGATGGACGATGGACGCAGCGTGGCAGGGCCCAGCTCTCAGGTCTCCCGATGGACGATGGACGATGGACGCAGCGTGGCAGGGCCCAGCTCTCCCGGTGCAGCGAGTCCAGCGTCGCCCTCACACTGCTGGTGTGTCAGGGAGGAGGGAAGTTCGAAGCTCACCTTGCCTGTAATATGGCAAGGCCCACCATCAGTAAAGTCACGTGCCATGGAGTGCAGGGAGTTCCTGACTTTTTACCAGGCTGTGCTCATTCCTGGGACAAGATTTGAGGAGAATATGCCCGGCCTGGGGCCCTCAGACGGTTGTGGCCTCTGTCCTGACGGTGCGTATTCTTGGTTATGACTGGGCAGTGCTTGTAGGAGGAGCTAAAGGGGAGCTGGTACCCAGGGCCTTGGCTTGGTGTCTGGGGCCAGTGCAGCCTTGAGCAGGAAGCATGGCGGCGAGTTACCCCTTTTTGGGGTAGAAACACACACACACACACACACACACACACACACACAATGGACACTCTCTCCCTTTGTAACTGAGGGTATGTAAATGTGTCATCATTGAACAAGGCCAGAGGTGTAACCTGTCCCCAAAGAGCTGAATCCATGCCTCCTGGTTTCCATGGGGACCAATGGTGCCCTCAGACTCACAGCACCGAGGAGGGTAGGTGACCGTGCTAATCAGCCACAGCCAGCCCAGAGTCCAAGGCCAAGGGCCTGGGTGAGCAGGTCTGCGCTGGGGCGCATCACAGTGCGGGGCGCGGGGACCCATCTGTTTTATCAGGTCCTGGAAGCTGGCCCGTGACCCCAAAGCGGCTGCGTTAATGACCCGGAAGAAAGGGACAGGAGTAAGCACATATCGCATGGAGATAGTAGCATTGCCAGATGGATGGCAGAAGACAGATGGACCAGGGTTCAAATCCCAGCTCTGCTCCTGGGCAGGTTAGCCTCCGAGGAGTCTGCCTCCTGCTTCTAAAGGCAGACGCCACCTCTCCACGTGCTGCAGGGGTTGGAGATGACGTGTGCTTGCACAGCGTCTAGTGGAGCCCCTGTAGATGGCAGCTAATGATACTAACAATTCACTCACCGATGCTTGGCGAGGCCAGCCAGTTGGAGGTTGTGCCCACCTGGGCACTTTCATCCTCATACCAGTGGTTTGTTCTCTCATTACTTTCAAACCTCAGCATGACTTTCCTAAGAATTCTCAGCGGATACACCTAATATGTTAAAGGGATATAAAAGCAGACAGATTGCCTTGAGAAGTAAAAACACACATCCGATGCAGGGAAGAAACACCGGCTTTAAAAAACCAGAGAATCTGCTCGGCTTTGTCGTCTTATGTGAACTGACGGGTGACACCCGGTACTGTTTGCTGCATTGATCCTGCACTGAAAAGCAATTAGCAAACTCGTTAAGTTGTCTTGTGTTCCCCTTCTTTGCCAACAATTATGATCATTTGTTGACAGGATCATACAATTATCCAACCAGCCCTCTGGTTCCCTGACCGAGCGAGCTGTGATGGAGAAATGGAAGCAGCAGCGATGGCTACGCCAACTTGGTAGACTGTCTCTTCTACCGTCTTTTGGGTTTGGGCACAGGCACATTTGACCATAATAGCATCCTGAGCATAAGCAATATTTACATGTTACATATATGTTTGTGTCTATGTGCATATCCACATACACATGTGGAATCATTAGATTTTTAAAGAAGGAAGGTACTTCATTGGTCATGAGTATTATAATAATTAAAAACGGGACAGATTGCCTGATTTCTACTTATTTTGAAGTATAACCCTTGTAGACAGCATATAGGTGAGTCTTGCTTTAAAAATATCCTTCTGACAACCTCTTTTAATTGAAGTGTTTGGTCTATTAGCATTTAATGTAATTATTGATATAGTTGCATTTCAGACTACCATTTTGCTATTTTTATGCTAGTTTTCCTTTTTTCTTCCTATTTTTGTTCTCATATTTTCTTTGATGCTTTTTTCTTTTTGCTACATGGGATTATATTTTTAGAATTTAATTTTAATATATTATTGGCTTTTTAACTATTTCTTAAGTTATTATTACTTATTATTAATTTTTAGTGGTTGTTCTCAGCATTACAAGATGCATATTTAACTGCTCACAATGTACTTAGAGTTAATATTGTGCCACTGCATATAGCATGTAAGAACCTTGGAGTTATTCATCTATTTACTTTCTGCCTTAGTTTTTTTTTTTTTTTTTGTGTCAGT
>NW_005370460.1:2431368-2451584 GCF_000412655.1 Myotis brandtii | reverse complement strand
TTTTTTTTTTTTTTTTTTTTTTTTTTTGCTAGTGTCAGTCTTTGTTTTCTGTTCTTCAGATTGGGTCATTTCTATTGATCTATCTTTAAGTTCATCAACATTTTGTCATTACCAGTCTGCTGTTAAGCTGATCTGGTGAACATGAAATCTTAGATATTGTACTTTTTAGTGCCAGAGCTGCTCTGCCCAGTACAGTAGCCACTAGCCACCTGTGGCTATTTACATTAAAATTAATTCAAATGGAGTACAGTCAGAAATTCAGTTCTTCAGCTGCACTAACCACCTTGTAAGCAGCCGTGGCCACATGTGGCGAGTGGAAGGGTATTGGGCAGCAAAGAAGTGACATTTCCTTCATTGCAGAAAGTTGTAGCAGATGGTGCTGTTCCAACTGCTCCAACAGTTTCAGTTGGATTCCTTTTTTACAGTTTAAGTTTCTCTCATGGCATTTCCCATCTTTTCATTCTTCTTGAGCGTATCTGTCTTTACATCTTTGGGCATGGTTATAAGAGATGGCTTTACATTTTGGTTGGCTAATTCCAACATTGGGGTGATTTGGGGGGCTAGCTCTGTTGATTCTCTTTTCTCTTGAGTATGGCTCCTGTTAATGACTTTGCATTGTATCCTGGGCGTGATAGGTTGTAGATAACCTGAATTCTTATGTTTCTTTAAAAAATATTTGTGTTTTAAGACATTTCGAGAGGCAAGTCAACTTGGCTGAACTCAGACTGTAAACTCTGTCTTCCCTGCGATGGCAGCAGGTCGCGTCTCAGCCCAGTTCCCGACCCTCCGGGCAGGTGGGGCCCGCCCGGCACAGGTGTGGTCCCGGCGCCAGCAGAGCTGGGACAGTGTGCAGACTTGGGGCTCCTCCTCGCTGCATCTTCAGGTCTCTGCTCTCACTGTTGGCTGCTGTGGTTGCCTTACATTCTGTCCTCTGGCCTTCTCAGCCAGGAAGACTGGCTTTTCCATCTGAGTCTCCTCGTTGCTCTGAGTGAAAGCTGTACAAACAGGACAATCACCCATTTCTAGTCCTTTCTTCCTCGTGCTGACTCCCTTTCAGTGTCTGCCTGCCTTTGGTCATTGCCTGGTGTCTTCACATTGTTGTTTTCTATGTTTTGTCTGGAGTTTCTAGTTATCTGTGGGAGGGCTGGTCTGAAAGGAGCTAGAGTCATTGCTGGAGGGGGACCTTACTGTCCACCTTGCTCCTGCCTTTTGAGCCTCAGCTCCTTCCTCTGTACATGGGAGTAGTACCACCTGCACTCAGGTTTGTTGGGGGGATGGAGTAAGTGCACTTAGACTCTTTCCTGGCAGAGTCCCTGCTGGGATTAGTGTTGTTAGTACCATTCTGAGATCATCTTCTCATTTTGCCTGTGTGAGAGTCACATGGCTGGTTGGTGGCAGAGCCAGCACTGGGTCCCTAATCCCCAGCTGGTGCGCTCGTGCATGCGCACCCACACACACACACGCACGGGCATTCACACGCATGCGCGCGCACACAGGCACATGAGCACACACACATGCACTCACGCACACACACAGGCATGCACATGCATGTACACATACACGTGCGCACGCACACACACACACGCACACATAAGAACTATTACTGTCTTAGAGACAGCCGTTGGTGAGTAGTAACGTTCTAATTATTGGATGTGACTGTAGTTACTGTGTTTCCAGGGGATCTGGCTTCTGAGAGGCGGCAGCCTTCTCCGTCGGACGCCACCAGAACTGTTGTTTCCTCGTGTGTGTTATCCTTTCTTCACCTGCATCACCGTCAGGCTCTGGGGGTAATTCTGACAAGAGGGCCCTGGCCACCCTCTGCGACGTTGCTGTTCTCTTCCCACATTGCGGGCTGTGCGGCCTCGCTCCCTTTCCTCTGGGCACGGGTTAGCCTCCAGACCCTGCAGCGCCGCTGCTGCCCTGGACTGAGCGGCCTCTGCTGTCCCAGGGCTCGGGGACAGTGAGGCCAGCCCTGCAGAGAGACCCGGCCAGGTCTCAGCGCGGCACCTCTGCAGAGCCCGGTGGCGGCCCTGAGGCGCCCTGAGGAGCCGTGCGCACCGCTTGTGCTCTGAGGTCCCTGCGCCTGAGAGGCGGACTCGCCGTCTCTCTAGCCGTGCGCACCGCTTGTGCTCTGAGGTCCCTGCGCCCGAGAGCAGTCTCTCCTGACAGCGCAGCAGGAGCCAAGGCTGCCGTAGGAAACCCTGTTCTTTCCATGTGGGTTTGCAGTAGAGCAGGAGCCCCGGGAGAGTGAGGGGCTGGGGCACCCACTTCCCTCTGCTGCTCAGCAGGAAACCCAGAGCTCTGGGAAGGTAAGCCTGCCTAACTTGTCTCCGGGAGTGCCAAGGACTGCATGGAGCCGAATCCCACCGTGGGTCCACTTCCAAGGCTCATGAGCATGCTGTGCCTCCGGCAGGATGCTGGCCATCATGGCATGGCTGCCAGCCCTGCCAGTGGCCCCGCTGGTCACAGGCTTGGCCGGGTGCTGCCAGGTGCTGGGACAGATGTGCAGCTGAGTGGGAGCTGGGCACGGGTCTGGCGGGGCTCACATCACTCTCACTGTACCTGCCTGTTAACCCTGCGGACTCAGAGGAGGCGCTGCGGGCGGGACGCCTCCGTGCCCAGGGACAGATGAGAAACGGCACCTCCGTGCCCTGCCTCAGTCACGCACCCACAGGCAGGCTGGCGCTGGCGCTGGGACTAACTCCCATGCGGTGAGGCCTCTATCCCAGCATCAGTTGCAAGAGAGACCCTCGGCCCAGGGGCCACCGTCAGAACACTCGGGTTTCTGTGTGAAATCGTGAGGAGGCAGGAGGGCACCGCGTGGTGTGTGGTTAATGAGCTTTCCTTTCTCCAGGCTCCTGGCGTATTCTCCTCTCTTCCTTCACCCCCCCCACCCCCTCCCCCTTCCCGGGTCTCCCTGGAGCCAGCATGAATGAAGCGCGCAGGGTCCAGGCCTCCACATTAGAGGGAACTATTTTCCCATTACGGTTCCTTGTTGGACTCTGTGATAGAGGTGCTGGCAGGGCAGCTCTGGGGCTCCCCACCTCTGAGAATTCCCAGGAGAGGCCTCTGAGCGAGAAGGATTTACAGCCAAGACAATGCGGCTCTCACAACCTTAATTACACGGCCGCTCCCAGGAGCTGCCTGCGCGGCAGGAGCTGTCCCCGAAGGACTGGGTTGCCCTGAGCGGTGTAGGGGCTGTTCTGGCCACGGTGCATCCAGACCCGAGCACTCCTGGGTCCAGCCTGGTCTCCCTGCTGGAGGCAGAGCTGCGGGGGCAGGAGCTGGAGCTGGTCAGTGGGGAGGGGCTCCTGCGTGGAGTCAGCCCCAGGCCACGGCCGCCTGCCGTGTCTGGAGTCTTGGTTGGTTCTGGGACAGGCTCGGGTTCAGCGCTCGGCCCGCACACCAGAGGCTGGCATGACGTTCTCTGGCTCTTTCTCTGAAGTCAGGCTTGACTCTGGCGAGGTCAGGGTGACCCGGCTCTTCCTGGGAACCCCCTCTGCTGCGGCCGCCCCTGGAACACGGCTTGGCCTGTGCTTGGCTCTGGATGGTGTGAAAGGTGGCCTTGGCCATGGTCTGGCTTGAGTTGGGTCTTCTCTCCTTGGGGACTTCCTCTTCCTCTTCCTGCTGGTCCCTCTGTGGTCCTTTCCCGTCGTTCTCTCCTTAGCTCTTGCCTGCCTCTGCCAACCAATGAGATGCCCACTCCCCGAAGTTCAGCTGCGTCCCTAGACAGTGGCTTTGGTCCCAAACCCACTTAGCCCACCTCTACCCTGGACGCTAGACCCCTCGTCAGCTGCTGGGCGGGGACCTTACGGCTGCTGAGGCGTGGACAGAGCGGGTGCTGTAGGCTTTCTCCATCTCCGCGTTGCTGGAAACTGAAAGGAACCACAGGGACTGAGCTGGTTTGGGGGGAAATGGATGAGTTAGGGTTTGGAGATCTGATACCAGGAAGTAGGGTGAGGGGGGCCTGGGAAGAGCCGGGAAAGAAAATCCCTACAGAAGCAGCTCGGGGACAAGAGGCCAGGGTCCGGCTCCAGTCTCCTCCTAACTCGCCGGCCACTCACGTGACTCAGTCAGGCCTCCGTTTCTTCATCCATAAGATGGAAGCTGGCCAGGCCCTGCTGCCCGGGGACGCCTTCTCCACGTGTCCCAGACCACCGACCAGCTCTGCAGGCTGCTGCCCTCCTGGGTGGCACTGGTCCTTCAGGGGGAGGTGCCCGGGCTAATCTCGCCCTGATGTGCAGCTCTTCCCAGCCGGTCCTGAGAGAACCACGGTTGCCTGAGGGTGCGGAGAGGTGAGAGCTCAGAGGCCTCATGGAAATCTAAGCCTCTGACCGCTTGGCTCCTCCCAAACCAGCACCACCTGCCCAGCTCTCTGCCCCCCGCCCCCAGCACCTTCATCAGCATTCCCAGCCTGCCTCCTGCCTCCTGCCTGTTGGAGAGATGGAGGCCAGTGGCGGGTCTGACTGAAGAGCGTGTAATATAAAAGGGCAGAGCCGAGCCCGCAGGGACTGGCGGCCGAGAGCTCAGATATTGCTTCCTCCGCCAGGGCAGCGCGGAGCCCGGGGATCACTCCCAATATTGCTGCCCCCGCTGGGAGGAGGCGGCAGGCGCGGAGGCCGAGCAGGACAACAGCAATATGGCGATGCTGCAATCACAGTGGAAACAGTAATCACTGCGTTTTCCAGGGTTATTAACTTTGGGAAGCCGGGTTTATTAACTCTCCCGGCTTATTAACTCTGGGAATCTTTGCTCGTGGCAGCGTGTGCCCGAGGCTGGCTGGCGGTTCGAGTTCATCAGTCTCAGGCCCTCCAGGAGGAAGGGGCGCGGGAGAGAGGGAGCGGCGGTGATATTTGAAGTAATTAGAGAGGCTTTATTGAAATCACATGCGCAGGAAGACGTGGCAATTAATGGAGACGAGGCCGCTCTGCCCCTCGGAGGACCGCGGCTGTCACAGACAGCCCTTGTCGGGGGCCGGGGCCGGTGAGAGGCGCTGGGAAGCACACCTCTGTGTTAACCCGGAGAGCTGAGTCCAACAGCGTGAGGAGCAAGCACACGTCTAGTTCCACGGCTGCACAACACAGAAAGCGCAACGTAAAATGGGCAGGGACGGAGGGTGGCACTGGAAGTTCGAGTTCTGTCCCTGAAGTTAGTCGCAAGCACAGAGAATCCAAGACGCTCATAGAGGAGGCCTTGCTGGTGTGCGGAGGCCAGGCCAATCCGGGGAGGCCAGGTGGCGGGAGGGGCCAGGCCAGGAACTTTTTTTTAAATAAAGAAGACCCTGGCGAAAATATTCCAGGAAACACATTAAAAAAAACGTTTTTATTGATTTCAGAGAGAGGAAGGGAGAGGGGGAGAGAGAGAGAAATGTCAATGATAAGAGGGAACCATTGATCAGCTGCCTCCTGCACACCCCCCACTGGGGATTGAGCCCCAAACCCAGGCATGTGCCCTGACTGGAAATTGAACTGTGACCTCCTGGTTCATGGGTCAATGCTTAACCACTGAGCCACACCAGCAGGCCAGGCTGAGAACATTTGATGAGATGTAGGCGAGGGGCAGGATCGTGGGGGAGGTCTCAGCATTTCAGAGGAACCTACTGGTATTGGGATGGGAACGTCTGGTTCCCTCGGGTCCCTTGGGGCTGTGCAGTTGCCTGGATGAGGGCTGGTGGCCTCCGGGCTGAGGATGGGACGCTGTGTGGAGAGGCACCAGCTCAGCTAACAGAAGATTTGCTAGCGATGCTTTTGAACCTGGAGTGAATCCTTTATGTGATGATGGCATAGAAGATGTTTAAATCCTCATATCAAACATCTATTTGCTGTCTACTGTGGTTCCACACGAAGAAGAAAGCTGGCCTCACCAGCTGACTGAGTCAAAAGAACATTGGATCTGGGGGCAAAAACCCAGGTTGTGGACACTTGAGCCTGTTTTTTATGTGCAAATGGGGTGTCATGTCACGGACAGGCTGCATGAGGGTGCAGGAGATGGCATCTGATGATGCTTGTGGACTGCAAAGACTGCACCTCGAAGGTTCCAGACAATCACTGTGTTAACCTTTACTGTTGCCCGGTGAGCACCGGCCCAGTGCTGCAGTTGCAAACGCTCTTTCTCCCCGGCATCTCGGCACCTCTGCTTCCCCCTCTCCCGCAGGAGCGGACGATAAGGGGCCGCTCCGTCAGCATCGACACGGGTTGCTCAGGGTTCGATGTGCTCACTCAGCATTGCACCCAGCTCCTGTTGTCGGGGCCGCGAGGCTCACAGCCAAGTGCGCGGTGGACACTTCTAGTTAGGAGAGTATCACGCTGGGACCCGACCCTCGTCGGGCAGAGCCACCCTGAGCCTGGTCAGAGGAGGCTGGGTCTGGAGCCCTGGGAAAGCTGTGTGGTCCAGGTTGCCCTGGAGCCCATGGGTCAGCCTCAGGTGGCCTTGGTCCTCCCCCAGTGACCGGCTGTGCTGTCTCTGTGACCTGCAGGGGGTCTGCAGTCACACCTCCTGGACAATGTCCCACCTCAGCTCTCATCCCCCCAAACCTGTGGGCCGCCAGCTGTGTCCCTGGCACGAGCCTCACTCCACAAGCGTCCTGCTCCCCAAGGGTCTGAGTCAGGCCTCCGATGGGCCACGGGGAAGACAAGGTGGTGACACTGGCGAATTCCTCTCTACCGTTAGGGGGGAGGTGATCAAACGGTAACTTTGAACATTTTGTGTGTGTGGGGGGGTGCCTTTCACTCCTGAAATGTTCTCCCATCAGCATGTGCTTGCTGCACTGCAGTTGGGCCCATGGAGGGAAGAAGAGGAACGGACGAGCCCCTGGCTTTGCATAGCTTAGGGTTCTGTGCAGGAGTTTGAAGCGCAGCTTGGAAAGTGTTGAGGGCAGTGAAATCAACAAGTGCAAAGTGGTGGCGGGTGATTTCAACATCCGGGCTTATCCTGGAGGAGCAAAATGTTCCGCAAAGGAAATCAGGGAAGGCTTGCGGGAGGAGGCAAGCTTCCGGCCAGGCCCAAATGAAGGCAGGTGGCAGAGGTCAAAGGTGTGCGGCCAGGGGTGGTGAGGAGGTGGCTTTGCCTGGCACGTAGGGGCACATGTTTTATTGTGATATCGGCATCTTTACTGCTAACAGGTATCGGAAAGGATAACACCAATGCAGCAGGCATGGTAACTATAGAACGTTTCTACTTTCAGATAAGCCTGTTTAAGTGAAATGAGCCAGTTGATACATGTAACAGATCACTGTTGTCCAGGTGACACGCTTGGCAGAGAGCATGTCTGTGACGTGGAAATTCCTGGAGGTTAGGAAACGCTGGTGTAACGATATTCTCACCTTACGTAGTTTGTGGTGCTTTATAGTTTACCAAATTTCGTATATGTTTTGTGATTTATCACCATTACCACCCTCTGTGGTGGACAGGTGGTTTATTACCCTGGAGCAAGTTATAATTTTAGTAGGTATATTTATTCATCGAATTCTGACCAACCCATTTTACATCTAAGAATGCGTGGCCTGGAGAGGTCACCTTACTCAAGGTGAGACAGCTGGCGAGCCATGGGCTGGGGTCAGGCCTGGGCCTCCTGATCAGAGAGGACCATCCCTGGGGGAGGAGCCGGAGGCGTTCCAGGTCAGACTGGGCCTCCTGATTGGAGAGGACCATCCCTGGGGGAGGAGCCAGAGGAGTTCCAGGTCAAACCTGGGTCTCCTGATTAGAGAGGACCATCCCTAGGGGAGGAGCCAGAGGAGTTCCAGCGCAGGGCACAGCACTGAAGACATGGAGTTAGAATTAGGAATTTGTGTTCCAGTGTAAGAGGTACAGCTTAGGACATGGTTACATGTGGATTGAAAAGTCAGGGAAGACAAGGGTGGGGATCATTGGAAAAGGGCTTTCAAAGTCTATGTGTTAAGGAAACATGTGGGTGATCATCATCATCATCATCATCATCATCAAGATCACATAACATGAAGGTTACCATTTGAACCATTTCCAAGTGTACAGTCAGTGGCTTTCAGTCCACTCCCAGGGTCGTGCTCCCATCCCCGCCATCTCATTCCAGAACATTTCCGTCATCCCCAAAGGAAACCCTGTACCCAGTAAGCAGACGCCCCTTTCCCCCACACCCTGGAAAACACGTCTCTGGGGATTTGCCTGCTCTGGGTATTCCAGTAAATGGAATTATACAGTATGTGAACTTCCATGTTGGACTTCTTTCACGTAGAATATTTTCAAGCTTCATGCCTGCTGTGGCATATGTCAGTGCTTCATTCCTTTTCGTGGGTAAATGCTATTCCATTGTGTGGATAGACCACATTGTGGTTTCCATTCATCAGTAGATGGACATGTGGGTTGTTTCCGTCTTTGGCTACTATGAATAAGACTGCAGTGAATATTCATGTACACATTTTGTTTGAACACTGGTTTTAATTCTCCTGGGTACATGCCTAGGGGTGGAATTGCTGGGTCATGGGGCAATTTTGTGTTTAACTTGGAGGAACGGCCCAACTACTTTCCCCAGCGGCTCTGGCATCTTCCACTCCCACCCGCAGGATGTGCGGTTCCCGTTTCCTCCATCCTCACTGGCACCTGCTATCTTCCATTGTCTTTTGATTGTAGCCTCCCCGGGGTGTGAAGAGGCATCTCATTGTGGTTTTGATGGAATTTTCCTGAGGACTGACCACGTTGAGAATCTTCTCCTGTGTTTAATGGCCATTTGTCTGTCTTCTCTGGAGAAGTGTCCGTTCAAGTCCTTTGCCATCTTTCGATTGTGTGTTTCATCTTTTGGTGGTTGAATTGTAAGAGCCGTGATATATTCTGGACAGTAGACCTTCATCAGTTACACGATTTGCAAATATTTTCTCCCATTCTATGGGTTGTCTTTTCATTTTCTGGATCCCGCCTTTTGACCCACAGAAGTTTTTAGTTTTGATGATGTCTAATTATCTGTTTTTCTAACTTTAAAACAAGGGGCCTCCGGGGCTGAGTGTTGAGATGTTGTCATGGTCAGAGACGTGCTTACCGGGGAACCTTTGTTAAGGTCTTAAAAATATAAAGACAATAAAAATTGTTCATGACCACTAGTCAGAGGTCACTCCTCAGTCTTCTGCTGTCTTTCTAGACATTTTCTTCCCTTTATTCATGTGTGTTTCTGCGGGTCTGCCTGTTGTCTGTTTATTTTTTCTTTATTCTTTTTTATAAAATAAATTTTTATTGATTTCAGAGAGGAAGGAAGAGGAGAGATAGAAACATCAATGATGAGAGAGGATCGTTGATCGGCTGCCTCCTGCAGGATTGGGAATTGAGCCTGCAACCCGGGCATGTGCCCCGACTGGGAATCCAATTGTGACCTCCTGGTTCATAGGTCAGTGCTCAACCACTGAGCCACTGTGGCTGGGCAACTTTATTTATTCTTATGAATATTTTCATTGACATTATGTTGTGAACATTTTTCCATATTAGTCTTTGAAAGTATGGTTTTATTGGTTATGAAACTTAATTATAGCATCATTTGTTAACCATTTATATTACTGTAATTACTTAGGTGACCTTCCTGATAATACATATTTCATTACCTCTTGGATTACTTCCTTGGATTACATAGTATAAAATATACTAACATTGTTTAAGGTTCTCGAGGATTCTTTCTTTCCTCCTTTCTCTCTCGTTCTTTATTTTTCCCGTTCTTTCCTTCCCTCCTTCTCTCCCTTCCTCCCTCCTTCCTTCCTTCCCTCCCTCCCTCTTTTCCTCCCTCATTCCTCTCCTCCCCGCTCCCCTTTCATCTTGACAGGAGCCTCGCAGGTTGATATATCAGTGATTTCTGTTGGGAGCCATGCTAAGCTGGGGCAGGGCCTCAACCGTGATTGGTGAGGGTTCAAGGACATCAAAAAGGGGCACTACTTTGACGACCTTCCCTGCCGGATCAGGTGTGGTCACAGAGCAGTTCCGTGGCCTTGGTCTCTTCACCCTCGTGGTTTTCCGGCCCTTGAGTAGGCCCTCCCTTTGGAGAACACGCCTGGGCAGGCAGTCCCTTTGCTCCCTCGCACCTCTAGGCCTGAATCACAGGATCAGGAGGTGTTTTCTCCACCTGCTGTGCCTTTCCTCCCAACCACCGCATGTGTTGAAGGGACAGCTGCATACTGTAGGGTGGTGGTTGTTGTTTGTTGTTGGCTGAAATGGTTCTTGGATTTGTTTCTATTTTTTCTGGAGAAACAGTTACTAAATTGCTGGCCTTGCTCGCTGCTCCTTGCTGCTCTCTCTAGTCCTTCCCGAGCGTGACCCGTTCTGACTAGTTGCAGCAGTAACCCATCCAGCCCACCGGTTCAGGGTCCCCGTCCCGCCTCTGCTTCCCAGATGCGTCCCTCGCCCAGAGCAGGCGGCGAGGCCTGGCTTCTGCCCGCACTTTAGGGAAAGGTTCTATGCTACATATTTCCAGTGTTAGGATGCCATGGATATTAAGTTACCTCACCGATTTAACACAACCTTTTCAAGGAGAAGGAATAAACAAAGGGCAGGCTGGTTTGTTTGCTGAAATAGAGACCTGTTCTGTGCACCTTCTGAAGGTTCTCCCAGCTTGCACTGTGCGTGCACAGGTGGCGTCGGAGGTCTTCTCCTTGGCCTCATTCACCATCTAAAAACTGCTTTTGTTTTTTAGAGCAGCTTTAGGTTCTCAGAACAATTGAGAAGAAGGCACAGAGATTTCCCATACCCCCCTGCCTGACTCTCTCCACACCCCCAGCCGAGGGGACCCCTGTTAGAACTGGTGAACCGACATGGACACATGGGGGTTCACTCTGTGTTGTACACTCTGTGGGTCCCGACTCGTGTAATGGTGGGTGTCACCATTCTAGGAGGCTCCTGCCCTGACACTGTCTGCGCTCTGCCGCTCACCCCCTGCCATTAACCTCCGGCAGCCACGGACCCTTTACTGTCCCCTTCGCGTCGCCTTTCCCAGAGCGGCACACCCTCGGAATCACACGGCGTGCAGTCTCCTCAGACTGGCTTCCTTCACTCCATGACGCGCATTTCCGTTTCCTCACGTGCTTTCCTGGCTTGTTTCTCACTTCTCCTTGGCATCGAGCGTACCCACTGTCTGGAAGGACCCGTTTCCTGCTCACCGACGGAAGGACAGCTTGCTTGCTTCCAAGTGCTAGCGATCACACAGCTCCTGTAAAATCTCTGCGTGGATGCAGACCTTTATATCTCTCAGTGAGGTGGCATCGTCATCATCATAATTCAACATATTCTTTAAAAAATTCTTTAAAAATCCTCACCTGAGGATATAGTTTCCATTGATATTTAGAGAGAATGAAAGGAAGGGAGGAGGGGGAGAGAGAAAGAGAAAAACATCGATGTGAGAGAGACACAAGGATTGGTTGCCTCCTGCATGGGGCTGGGTTTCTAACCTGCAATGGAGGCTCATGCCCTTGACTGGGAATTGAACCTAAGACCCTTTGGTCTGTGGACTGATGCTCTAACCACTGCACAACCAGCCAGGGACCACATATTACTTTTTTTTAAAATTATGGAATGCTTCACGAATTTGCATGTCATCCTTGTGCAGGGTTATGCTAATCTTCTCTGTATCGTTCCAATTTTAGTAGATGTGCTGCTGAAGCGAGCACCCACATTTACTTTTAAGGGTTATTCCTAGATAGTGTCTGCAGTGAATAAAATCCCTCTTCCTACCATAAGTTTTGTTGCTAACATCATAGAGAAACTATCAATTTTTACATATGATATTGTGTCTACATTTTACTGAACCTTTTAATTTTAGGAGTTCTTTTGTTGCTCTCTTGGCTTTATTAATTTTCAAATAATGACCATTTGCCATTCTTCCCAGCAGGTTTATGTTGGTGTCTGTTTTTTGTTGTTTTTTTTTTCAGATAGGACTCTTCAGTATTCAGGTAGTGGAGATAATAGGGAATGTTCCTATCTTCTCCCTGGATTTTAAGGAGAAATGGTGCCTTTCGATTTTTTAAGTTTGATGTTGGCTGTAGGTTTAAGATTAATTTTATTTCATGTTAAGCAATAGCTCTATTTCCTAATAAGAGATTGGTAGGCATTGGTGTGTGTGTGTGTGTGTGTGTGTGTGTGTGTGTGAGAGAGAGAGAGAGAGAGGGAGAGAGAGATCTCAGCTGCATTACATTCAGCTTCAGTTACAGAAAGCCCAGGTACCCTGCCTGGAGCTGGTAAACGAAGGGGTTTGTTTCTCCAAGTGATGTCTGGGTGGGCAGAAGAAATGGGGCGGCTCCTCGATGCCATCGGCTTTCTGTGTTCCTTGTCCCCATTTTCAGCTCCAGGCCCGCGTCTTCCTTCTCTCCATCCTCAGCTCCAGGCCCGTGTCTTCCTTCTCTCCACCCTCAGCTCCAGGTCCGTGTCTTCCTTCTCTCCATCCTCAGCTCCAGGCCCGTGTCTTCCTTCTCTCCACCCTCAGCTCCAGGTCCGTGTCTTCCTTCTCTCCATCCTCAGCTCCAGGCCCGTGTCTTCCTTCTCTCCACCCTCAGCTCCAGGTCCGTGTCTTCCTTCTCTCCATCCTCAGCTCCAGGCCCGTGTCTTCCTTCTCTCCACCCTCAGCTCCAGGTCCGTGTCTTCCTTCTCTCCATCCTCAGCTCCAGGCCCGTGTCTTCCTTCTCTCCACCCTCAGCTCCAGGTCCGTGTCTTCCTTCTCTCCATCCTCAGCTCCAGGCCCGTGTCTTCCTTCTCTCCACCCTCAGCTCCAGGTCCGTGTCTTCCTTCTCTCCATCCTCAGCTCCAGGCCCGTGTCTTCCTTCTCTCCACCCTCAGCTCCAGGTCCGTGTCTTCCTTCTCTCCATCCTCAGCTCCAGGCCCGTGTCTTCCTTCTCTCCACCCTCAGCTCCAGGTCCGTGTCTTCCTTCTCTCCATCCTCAGCTCCAGGCCCGTGTCTTCCTTCTCTCCACCCTCAGCTCCAGGTCCGTGTCTTCCTTCTCTCCATCCTCAGCTCCAGGCCCGTGTCTTCCTTCTCTCCACCCTCAGCTCCAGGTCCGTGTCTTCCTTCTCTCCATCCTCAGCTCCAGGCCCGTGTCTTCCTTCTCTCCACCCTCAGCTCCAGGTCCGTGTCTTCCTTCTCTCCATCCTCAGCTCCAGGCCCGTGTCTTCCTTCTCTCCACCCTCAGCTCCAGGTCCGTGTCTTCCTTCTCTCCATCCTCAGCTCCAGGCCCGTGTCTTCCTTCTCTCCACCCTCAGCTCCAGGTCCGTGTCTTCCTTCTCTCCATCCTCAGCTCCAGGCCCGTGTCTTCCTTCTCTCCACCCTCAGCTCCAGGTCCGTGTCTTCCTTCTCTCCATCCTCAGCTCCAGGCCCGTGTCTTCCTTCTCTCCACCCTCAGCTCCAGGTCCGTGTCTTCCTTCTCTCCATCCTCAGCTCCAGGCCCGTGTCTTCCTTCTCTCCACCCTCAGCTCCAGGTCCGTGTCTTCCTTCTCTCCATCCTCAGCTCCAGGCCCGTGTCTTCCTTCTCTCCACCCTCAGCTCCAGGTCCGTGTCTTCCTTCTCTCCATCCTCAGCTCCAGGCCCGTGTCTTCCTTCTCTCCACCCTCAGCTCCAGGTCCGTGTCTTCCTTCTCTCCATCCTCAGCTCCAGGCCCGTGTCTTCCTTCTCTCCACCCTCAGCTCCAGGTCCGTGTCTTCCTTCTCTCCATCCTCAGCTCCAGGCCCGTGTCTTCCTTCTCTCCACCCTCAGCTCCAGGTCCGTGTCTTCCTTCTCTCCATCCTCAGCTCCAGGCCCGTGTCTTCCTTCTCTCCACCCTCAGCTCCAGGTCCGTGTCTTCCTTCTCTCCATCCTCAGCTCCAGGCCCGTGTCTTCCTTCTCTCCACCCTCAGCTCCAGGTCCGTGTCTTCCTTCTCTCCATCCTCAGCTCCAGGCCCGTGTCTTCCTTCTCTCCACCCTCAGCTCCAGGTCCGTGTCTTCCTTCTCTCCATCCTCAGCTCCAGGCCCGTGTCTTCCTTCTCTCCACCCTCAGCTCCAGGTCCATGTCTTCCTTCTCTCCATCCTCAGCATCAGGCCCATGTCTTCCTTCTCTCCACCCTCAGCTCCAGGCCCATGTCTTCCTTCTCTCCATCCTCAGCACCAGGCCCGAGTTCTCATGGCCGAAATGATGGTGCAGCCCAGCCTCCCAACCCCATCCCAGCAGGAAGAAGGTGGCAGGAGCTAAGGTGAGGGGTATAGGGCCTCAGGGTCCCAGCAGCAGAGTGTGCTTCTCTTCAGGCGGCTCTCCAGGAGCTACCCAGGCCCTTCCACTCACATCTCCTTCAGGGCGCACAGCCCTGGGGGGCCGTGGTCTGAGAGCAGGGCCTGCAGATATGGGTGGGTTAGCCGCCTGCAGCCTCACCCCCTGGTGGAGGCAAAGGGCTTGGAGCCCTGGAGAAGGAGAGGACCTAACTCCTTAGCAGGCACTCTGCTGGTTGTCTGTGATTTCGGACTTAACCTCTTGACCCTCAGTGCCCGAGTGAGTCACTTAACCTCTCTGCTCTTGGGCTGCCTGGAGGGGCTGTGGATGCAGATCCCCAGGGGGCTCTAGTTGCATTTCTGCTTTTGCAATTGGATTTTTTCTTTGGTTAATGAGTAACTGCCCTTTGGCCTGATTTTTATGGGGCTGTTATTAAATTACTTCTGCTTGAACACAGCCGTCAGGTGAGCAGGATGTGGCAGAGGTGGCGCGTGGATGCTGTTAGCAACAGGAATGCTGCTTCTTCACAAGGAAGTAGGAACAGGCATCCATCTAACCTGCAATTGATGTCTCATTTGACTTTCAGGCTTTCTCCTCACTGTGTGTGTGTGCGCGCGGGTACTGTGTGTGTGAGGAGAAAGCCCGAAAGTCACCTCCACTCCCCAGCGGGCAGGGGGCGGGGATACCGAGCCTGCTGTTCCGTGCGCCCCGTCCACTGTGCACACCGCTGTGCCTACCTCTCGGCCTGCGGGGAAGGGCAGCGTCTTGCTGTGCGTCTTGTTGGGAGAAGCACCCTCCCTCAGCTGCTTTTGTGGCGACTATTAATTGCTTCCTGAGTTGATGCCACGTAAATAAAGCAGTTGCCAGGGAGTGAATTACCAGCGGATAAGTGGGGGGTCATTAATGTACTGTTGACCCTGAACCCGAGGATGACGTGAGGTCCGTACGAGCTCTCGGGAAATTTACCAGAACCCACTTCAGCGGGAGGTGATGTGTTTTAAATCCCCTGTAATGCACCCAGGGAATCAAATGAGATAATAGTTTGCAGAAATCTCTGGGCCGGGAGCCCCGCTCAGCAGGCTGGACCCGGGGTTGTCACCCTCAGGCTGCGCGGTGCCTGTGCCCGGTGGGACCAGACGGCTCTTTCCCCCCAGATGGTGGACGCTAACCCAGCGCCCGAGTGCCGGTGTGCTGCACCCCCGCGTCCCGAGTCCTTAGGGATATTTTGTATTAATAAGTAACTTCCAATTCTGCCATGTCCTGAAGCGCACGATTTTAACTAGACTAAGAGGGTGGGGTCAGTATGTAGGTGTATTGATGCCGCTGCCTCCCAGCTCTCCTCCAGGGAAACCCAGGTGCGCTCCGCTGGTGCCTGGCAGCTGGGGGCGTGGGGCATGTGCTAGCGGTGTGGGGCATGTGCTAGCGGTGTGGGGGTGCCTTCTGTGGATTTTGACAGGAAGAATGGGAACTATTTGGGGTTTGTCTCTTCACAGCCCTCCCCTGAGCGGGGTCCGCAGTTCAGAGCACCTGTGGAAGAGCAGAGTAACTAACCGGGGAGGGCTCTCCATGTATGATGTGTGCAGGTGCTGTGTGTGTGTGTATGTGTGTGCGTGCGGGTACTGTGTGTGTGTGTGCGTGTGCGGGTCCTGTGTGTGTGTGTGTGTGCGGGTAGTGTGTGTGTGTGCGCGTGCGGGTCGTGTGTGTGTGTGTGTGTGTGTGTACTGTGTGTGTGTGTGTCTGTGTGTGTGCGGGTACTGTGTGTGTGTGTGTACTGTGTGTGTGCGGGTACTCTGTGTGTGTGTGTACTGTGTGTGTGTGTGGGCACTGTGTGTAGGGGGCACTGTGTGTGTGTGGGTTCTGTGTGTGTGTGTGCGGGAACTGTGTGTGTGTGTGTGCGGGCACGTGTGTGTGTGTGTGCGTGTTGTGTGTGTGTGTGTGTGTGTGTGCGGGTACTGTGTGTGTGTGTGTGTGGGAACTGTGTGTGTGTGCGGGTACTCTGTGTGTGTGTGTGCGGGTACTCTGTGTGTGTGGGTGTGTGTTCAGAAATACGTGAAAAAACTCAGTTTTCTGGCATTTTAAGTATCAGTTTCATAAATGCTCCTATTGGGGTTGTTTTGGTTTTGTTTGTTCTCTCCTAGTTGTTACAAACTCCTTTTCAGGGACCTGGCTCCCGAGCAGAGTGTGGCCTGATCCTGTTGCCGGTGGGGCCTTGCTGGGGTCACCCTGCCCCCGTGGAAGGTGCTGACCCCGGGGCTGTGCTCATGCTCTCCCTTCTGCATTTCCTTCCTTCCTCGTGTTTGAAGGACCCGTACATGCGCTCCGCCGCCAGCTTCCCTGTGACGCAGGCGTCCCTGGGCCCGGCATCCACGGGCGCCACCTGCTCGCGGCAGACCAGACATGTTGACGGCAGCCCCGCTCCGGCTGCAGCCCGCCAGGACCTTGACGGTGTGCAGGCCTCCCGGCCCAGCTGCTTCTGGAGTGGCTCTGCCTCTGCCGTCGTCCGGTCTCCACACAGGATTCCGACCTCTCTCCCGTCCCGGCTCTCCGCTCTGCTCTCTGCTCTCCGCAGCCGGAGGGAGAGCCGTGGCCCTCCTGCCCGGGCCTCCGAGGCTGCCATGTGCCCCAGGGCCAGGCCCGGCCTCAGTGGCCAGTACCAGAGCGCTGGTTCCGGGCGGGAGCTGGTGCTCATCTCTGCCCCAGGCCCGAAGCAGCCTTTCCTCTCTCCCTCGTCTGTGTCCCCACCAGTGGCTCTCAGAGCAAGTTCCTGGGCTGGGAGGGCCAAGACCGGCCCTGCACTGCAGTCTGCCTACCTCTCTCAGACCCGTGTTCTCTCTCTCCCTACACACACACACACGAAAAAACCATGGTGGCTAAGCCTCCCACTGAGAGAGAAAACCGTCCTCCTACCAAGAAATGAAATGGCCCGGCCACCACGTCACCCGAATAACAGGCGAGGGTGTCTGTCCGCTGACGGCTGGACTTTGATCCCGGCCCCCTGCTGTGGAGACGGCCAGTGGGTCCTCTCCGGGCAGTGTCTGAGGCCGCCCACAGAGAGCCAGCCTGGGGCCCCAAGGACCTCAGGGCTCAGAGCCCTGGGCGCCCCGTGAGGCCTGTTTTAGGCAACACCTTGGTGCGGAGCAGCTCTCAGTCGCTGGGCACGGCTGTCCAGGCGAGGGCAGGGTGTCCGGAGGGTGCCAGGCGTGCTGGGCTCTGCGCCTGCCAGGGCCCTCCCGGCTGCAGGGCCCGACCTCGAGGCCGTGGGTCCTGCTGAGGCAGGACTGCGTCGGACCAACACGTCCGGGGGATGAGGAATTAGCTCACCGTGTTGGGTTAGGGACCAAATGCAAGATGACTGGGATAATTTCCTCTCTGCTGGCCCCTTAGCTGCAGCAATTTATTGCGACCTTCCTCTGTGATGCCAATTAAGCTGCGCTCACACACTTCAAAGCATGGAGCAGCGGGATTTCCTGCGCCGGTGTCCCTGGGCGTGAAGCCAAGGCTGGAGCCAGGGCAGGCGGGGAAGTGGGCTTCTCCCGGGTGTTCTTGGTTAGTGTGGGCGCGGGGAGCTCGGGGAGAGGCGAGGAGGTGGCCTCCCGGGACAGCGTGAGGGGGGAGAGGGCTCCGGACAGAGCTCGTGAGACACGGCCTGTGGGACTCAGCAGGAGGGACAAGCAGTGGGACTCCAGGAAGGCTTTTCTCAGGCAGGTGTCTGACCGGTCACTTAACCTGGCAGGAGACAGGGCGGGGCTGAGGCGCCAGCCCGCGGGGAGCCGCGGGGGCCGATCTCCAGGGCGTCTGCCGTGATCCCTGTGCTTCCAACAGCGGAAGATGGCCCCACGGACCACCAGCTGCGGCTGCGCCCTCGGCTGGTCCGGCCATTGTCGTAGTGACGGGGAGTCTGGTGCGTGGACGGGCGACGGCTGGGCTGCTGAGAGGGGGTGGGAGCGGCTCTGCTTCGGGCAGGAGCTCCTGGAAGTCTGGGTGGAAGCCATGGTGTGTGTGCTGTCTCTTCAAGCAGAGACTAACGAGAAGAGGAAGCGAGTCCTCAGACTGAGAGGTAGAAACATAAAGGTATCGGAAGAAAATATCTTTTCTAAAAGGTAGAGGCAAAACAGGAAGAAATAAAACGAGAAGGAGAAACCGAGACACAGCAGGTGAACAAATGATGGGGACCAGCAGGAAAGGGCAGCCTGTTCCCTAACACGGGGCCCCTGGCCCCTGGCCCCTGCCCCTCGTCTGGTCTGAAACCAGGAGAGGAGGACTTGAGACGTCACTGCAGAGCCACACGCCCCCCACAGGTGCCAGCGTGAGAACAAGTCCTCGAGACATTTGAAGCCTCCTGACCGTAGAGGTGGGCTCGGCGAATGTCTGTCTCCCTTCCCACCCCTGCCTGGAACTGCTCTGAGCACAGAAACCCACCCGTGGTGACCCCCCTGTGACCTCCCTCCACGCAGCTGAGCAGCCGTGGCCTCTCAGGAGGTGGCAGCTTGTGGAGGTGCCGCCGTCTCTCGGGCGGACGCTGAGGCCGCTCCCTGCTTGCTGTCACCCCTCCTCGGTGGGGCCAGGGCTGACCGGGTTCTAGCACCGCCACTCGCTGCCTTGTCACCTCGGCTGCCCAGTGCAGTCCTGGTTGCTGAGGGCAGCTGGGGACAGGGCCACGGAGGGACCCTCCTGTGATGCTGGCCGTCTCCCGAGATTTTCCAAAGAGCTTGCCCAGGGGCCTTCCTGTGGTGACCCGAGGTGGGCGGGGCGTGGGGCTCGGTGCTCAGGCCCCTGGCTCCTTCCCTGTGTAGCCCCGTATGTGGGCTTTGTCCTTTCACTGCAGTCTAAGCTGCTGTCGGCCGTCCTCTCTGCAGTAGCTGCTCCCGACCCCGTCTGCTCAGGCCAGGGGCGGGACAGCTGCCCCCAGTCCCCAGCCCTGGGGCCTGGGGCCATCTTTGGTGCTTTCTTCAAACCCCACCCACACTTTTGTAAATAGTCAGAAACTCGATCCAACACAACCACAACCACAACCCCAGCCACAGCCACAGCTACAACCCCAACCCCAACTGTAGCCACAGACACAGCCATGGCCATGGCCACAACCACAACCCCAGCCACAGCCACAATCCCAACTACAGCCACAGCCACAACCTCAGCCCTAGCCCCAGCCCCAACCACAGCCACAGCCACAGCCACAGCCCCAGCCACAGACACAGACACAGCCACAGCCAGAAACACAACCCCAGCCCTTGCCCCAGCCGCAACCACAGCCCCAGCCCCAACCCCAACAATAGCCATAGCCACAGCCACAACCCCAACCACAGCCATAACCCCAGCCACAGCCACAGCCACAACCCCAGCCACAGCCACAGCCCAGCCACAGCCACAGCCACAAGCACAGGAGAGGATACGTGTGTGACTGAGTATGAAGTTGGTCATTTCCACATGTCATGCGTGGGGCTGGTGCTCTGCCGTTGTGTCTGACATGCTGCAGTGCGCATGGTGGGGTGGGTGGAGTAAGGAGCCAGGGAGGTGGCTCTCTAGGGTAGGGTGTGTGTGCCGGTGACGTGAGCCACCCGGCATCGGGCTGGGGCAGGGTGGGTTCTGGCAGTGTGGCCTGTGTGGTCTCTCAGAGCCCTGTGCTCAGAAGGGCTCCAGGGTTGGTTTAAACTTCTGCTGCCCCAATTTAATAATTCTTAAATTATTAATTAACAATTAATTTAAATGATTAAGGATGGAATTTTCCATAATTTAATATTATTATTAAATTCTAATTCTTAATTTTCAAGAAAGGACCCTGCATTTTCCCTTTCTCACTGGGTCCCTTAGATTCCGCTGGTCCCGCCGGGATGGACTTGCATGGACCATCTATTCCCACCTGGCGTCAGCTGCACACGAGCAGTCTCGGGCCATGATGGGTGCTAGAAGGTTATTGATGAAGAACGCTTCTCAGGGGACTAGTGTCCTGGTGCGCAGCCTCTCTGAAGGAGCTAGCGAGCAGCAGTTGGAAGAGAATTCTCTGTATTTGTTCAGTTCCCTTTTCTCCACCAAATCTGAACACAAGTT
>NW_005370460.1:2423188-2431231 GCF_000412655.1 Myotis brandtii | reverse complement strand
CAGGGAGGCAGTGGCAGGAGGAACCATAGCAGCGGTGTGTTTGCTGAGGCTCTGCAGTTGGCGGGGCTCAGCAGGGATGGCTGGTTGCTTCTGAAGCCCTGTCAGCCCGAAGGCTCAGCAGGGACAGACGGTCTGTTTCCATGGTAACTCACACACGTGCCTGGCAAGTTGGTCCTGGCTCTTGCCTGGGATCTCGGCTGGGCTGTGGCTGGGGGTTTGGTCCCCATCCCTGTTGGCCTGTTCACGGGCTGCTTGAGCTTCCTTATGGCATGGTGGCTGGCCCAGGATACAGGAAGTGGAAGCTGCCAGTCTGAGCACCTGGGCCCTGAAACTGGCACAGCCTGAATCTGTCCCTTCTCCCTCGCACCCCCACCCAGATTCACGGTGAGGGACGCAGTCAACGACTGCGATGATCAGATATCTTTAATCATTTAAAGTTTAATGCGTCCCGGTAAGCACACCTGATGTATATGGAGAAGTTAAGGCAGGAGCGCAGTGAAATCTATGAGCAACAGGTGCTGGGCTCAGTGCCTTGCAGCCCCTGGCCTCGCGGGCAGCTCCATCCAGCCTGGCACGCTGCCGTCCGCACAACTAACATGGAACAGCAGCCCCTCTCCGTCCTCAGGCCCGTTTCCCACTCAGAGATCTCAGCATAGTCATAAGGCAGGTGCCCCAGCCCTTTTAAAACTGCTGGGCTAGAGTCTAGGATTTGGAAAACAGCAGACATAGCGAGAGAAGTCGCTCTCCTTTGTCGTGTGGGTTAGGAATGTGGGGACGTAGCAGTGGTACGCACCTCGTCTTCTAGAGGGAAAGTGGGCAGCTCAGGGCCATCTGCTTGAGTGGCTCGCTGGTACCAGGGGTCCCCTTCTGGGTCACTTTGAGCCAATGAAGATTGAAGGCTCTGGGAGCTCTCGGCCCTCATGAACGGCGGGCCCCGGTGCCCTCTGAGAAGCTCCTGGGGGCCTGGGTCTCACAGCGACAGCGCCGTCTCCTTTCAGGGAGCTGCAGCGGCGTGCAGGGCGGGGGCCTGACGACCACGGCTCACCTTGGCGGGAACCTCAGGGTAGCATCCCTCTGTCTGCCCCTCAGTCCAGCCCAGGGTGCGGCCTTGCCTTTTGATACAGTCTGGGAAGAGGTCAGTGATCTTCAACATGGGGAGCATCTGGGCGCCTGGGGGCCTGGAGCCCTGTCCTGTGTCCAGGCCTGTCTGTCAGGGCCCCGGCCGTGAAGGCCAGCAGGGGGCGGGGCCTCGGGGCCTGTCGGTGACCTCACCCGGAGCGGGATTCTCCTGGGCTCAGGGATGTCCAGTGGTTCCAGAATCTACTTCACAGGAGGCTTCTTACCACACACACCCACAGGAAGCTGGGAACGTGCACGAAGGCGACCGGGCCAGACTGTCCTCACACCGGGAGGTCACTTTCACGTGGTTGTGAACCTCCAGGGAGGCGTGCGTCGCTCCGGGCCTGCATGCCCCTCAGATGTGGGGGGAGGTTGGTTCCGACCACTCCGACTCCAGTGCCTTCCTCGGCAGAGGAGGGGGCCCCGGGGAAAGGAAAAGGTGGGTCCCCTTGACGGAGATGCTCAGATCTTGGGATTCCGTTCCAGCTGCTTGTGAGATTGCAGAGAAGTCTTAAGCTTCTTGGCTGTGAGAATGGAAGGAAGTGGGAAAGTCTGATAGAAACAGGCTCCAGATTTGGGGGACACCCCGGCTAGTGCCGTCCCCATGCAGCTGTCCCGAGGACGTCGGTTCCCCTCGGTGATTCTCGGAGGCATAGCAAGCACGGCTTCCTGAGCCCGGCACAGAGCGCCCTCGGCACAGCAGGTCCGCAGCCCGAGAGGAACTGAGGGGCTGAGCTCCCCACCCAGCTACCGCCATCTCACAGGGGACCTCAGGGCGCCCCCACACACCCAAGAACCCTGACAGGGACCTGCATAACTCCCCATGTATTCACTGAGGTAAGAACCTGAGCAGAGAGCAGGAGCGGGGGAGGGAAGTGCGTGACCATGTAGGCACCTCGGCCCTGGGGGTGCAGGACCCCCGTGTGAACTCCTTCTGCACAGAGACCTGCCTTGTCCCCAGCCTGGGGGGGGGGTGACGACGTCCAGCCACTGCCACCTCTTGGGTGCCTTGTGATTCGGAGGGAGCAGCTTTGCGTTTTAATTCCCATCGTCAGAAAATCTGATGAGTTTCTGTGAGTAGGAAACAAAGGGGGTGCTTCTCGCTTGTTCTATGACTGACTGGAAGCACCCCGAGCCGGCCCATCTGGTGAGAGAGCTGAGCACAGGGAACAGACAGTCTGGAAGGTGGGAGAGCCCAGCCTGGGTTGATAGCAAGTACCACAGTCCCCATCCCTGATGAAGAACTCGAGTGTATGCTGCACGAAGCCGGGACGCACGGGCCAGCATCTCCGCCTTCAGGGAAGGGACCGCATCCAGAGTGTCTGACTGACAGGGCCGCAGAGCGCAGCCTTCGGGCACCCGCCCTGGGCTGGCATGAGGACTGCCCGTTACCCGCAGTGTCTCCCGACCGTGGCCGAGGGAGTGGCGGGCAGGGGTGCCCGTTTCTCAGGGTGGCGGTGGCGGCACTCCTCTCTGGCTCGCACGCGCGGCAACCTCTGCAGAGGTGGCTCACGGGGCTTCTTGGGCACCTGGCCGTGTCAGCCCCCACTGGCTTGGGGCTCCTCTCTGGGGAAGCTGCAGGGAGCCATACGGGTTCACGTCCCCCCCAAGCTGAGCAGGAGCTGAACCTGCAGGAAGGATGGGGTGGGATGGGCTGGGGGCCCTCCAGGAAGAGGGGACGAAGGCACCGTGCAGACAGTTGCTGCCGCTGTTGGATCCACGGCAGAGCCTGGGAGGGGGTCACGGTGCCCGTGCATCTCGGGTGAGAGGTGACAAATGAGCTGACAGTCCGCCCGCAGCCCCCCACCAGGACGTCCTGGGTTTGGCCACTGGGGGCTCTTGCTAGACAGAGGTGCCTTCCCTGCCAGGTTTTTGTTATTAAAGTTGATCCCCTGCATCAGAAAACAAGCCTTGGAAATCGACATCCAAGTGGGACTCGAGGCTCTCGGCAGCAGCGTGTGCCAAGGGGGGTGGGGACGTGCGGCCGGCCCGCTCGCATCCAGGAGCGAGCCCTCAGCATCATTCACGCTGTCAGGGCATCTCCGCGGTAATCACTTCCAAATGGCGGCGGCGTGGGGAAGGGGCTCCCCTCCAGTCGCCCAAGGAATGTCTCGACGCAGGACGGAAAGGGAGGTTTTTCCATGAGCGGCTCCTCTTTCCAAAGGGGACCAACCGGAGAATCTGAGACGCCCGTGAGCCTCTCCAAGCATCATCTATAATAATATCCACGTCCACAGAACAGGGGAGGAGCCGGTCCGAGCAGGGCAGGTCCCCCTGCTGGGTGGGAGGTGCTTCCAGGGCGCTGCACCCCCAGGAATGACACTGTGCGTCTCCGGAGGCCGAGGTTGCAGGGCTCTGTCCTTGGGCTTGGATTCCGTCTCCACAGGCCACAGCCACTCTCTCAGACACAGAGCCCGCTGCGAGCGTGGAGACCACACCCATATGGCCACTTGCAAACTACGTGGCTTTCGTCAGCCACTGAACCTTTCTGAGCCTCGATGGTCTTACCTGTAAAATGGGGATGACGGCGAGCATTTTATAGAATTGTTGTGAGGACTAGACATACAGCTTCTGGGAAAGTATGAATCATAGTAGGTACTTAGCATAGTTTTTAAAAACAATGTTGAGGGGATTTGGTGTCTTTCCCATTTGACCTTGGAGGGCGGTCTTGCTGCCTTCAGTTCTGACCAGATGCGTCGCAGTGACCCATAGCCATTGTGCCAGACGTGTCCGAGCTTTGCTGCCTGCACAGCTGTCTCACCTGCCCCTCGCCGCCCCTTACACTCCCTTCACTGTCGCGGCACCTGGACTGGGCTGTGGCCACATGGCTGGTGTGCCAGGCGTCGTGGGGTGGGCTCCGCAGGGCGTCTAGTTCTCAAGTGCCGACTGCAGGTTCCAGGTGCCCCTCTGTCTGCTCAGCCTCTGGCATTGGCCTGCGTTCGATGTTACAGGACCACGGAGGACGGGGAGCAGCATGGGCGACACGGGTGGTGGCCTTTGCCATCTTTTTTATAAGTTACAGTGTGCTGGGCTGAGAGGCTGTTTTCATTGAAGACCTGAGTCCAAATGTTGTTCAGACACAGCTGGTTGGACGAGGTGCATGCTGGGACTGGTCAGGCCCCTTCTGGGTCCCGCGCCCGGCCAGGCTCCGTGGACGGGAGTGGAGGTGTGCGGTGCCCAGGCAGCTGGCGGATGGTTGTGAGGGGTGGAGGGGCCTGGAGGTCACGGGAATCAGCTGGCGTCCGCCAGCATCTTTATTACGTGTGTGCGTGCTGCGCACCGGCCAGAGCTCCTTCTGCGACAGGTGACCTGGGGATGAGGTCTGGTGGCCGGTGTTTATCTAAGACGCGGGCCCTTTGTGGCTAATGACTGCCTCAGGTTGCACAGCGGCCGTGGGCCTGGCCGAGCGGCGCTCCTGTCTTTATTTCTGTCTGGCACGGCGGCTCTCCGAGATTCTTGTGGACTGGCCATCAGGCTCTGGAGAGCCAGGGTCTGGAAGATGTAAGCCTTGTTGGAACCGGGGTTGGCAAGGTCTGGGCGGACGGAGTGATGAGGCCCCCGGTGGAGCTGGATGGATTTTCACATGAAAGTTGGAGCTCCCTCTCACGTCCTCTGTCTCTTCCTCCCTGTTAGCTTTCCTGCTTTCACTCCACACCCAGCGCCGCGCCTGGCTGGTCAGAGGATGAATTTCCTGCCATTTGTTTCACTGTCGCTTCTGGAAGGAGGAGGGAAGTGTGGTCCGCCTGGCCCACACGGCCGATTCCCTCGCTAGAAGCCACAGGGACTCTCACCCCTCTGCCGTATGCGCAGACCAGCGTCTGTGCCCACAGGGGGCACAGCAGGGTCGCCGCAGCATCGTGGGCTGAGCCCTCTCACTGGCTCACCGTCCACTCTTCGTGCTGCCCGAGTGGGGCAGGGAGGAGGTGGGGTGACTGGAGTAGACATCCTGCTGATGGCGGGTGGTTGGGCAGAGGGGCCATCTTCCATGAGGTGGGCGCCATTGCTGTTCCATTTCACAGATGAGGAAACCGAGGCCGGAGTGACCCAGTTAGAAGGAGTGGAGCCTGGCTTCACCTCCATCCTGATCAGCTCCAGAACCATGCTTCAAACCAGAGTGTGGCAGTGTCTGCCTGAACCCCCGCCCCCGGGGTCTGCACACCTGGGATGGGGCAGGGACAGGCTCTGCATTTTAAGAAAACTGCGGTTCACCCGATAGCTCCCTCCGTGCAGCTGGAGAGCACCTTCCTGGCACTTTCCTCTAAGGGTCAGGACTCGTGGGGCGATTATCTGTCCTTGTTACTGGGCAGCTTAGTGGGCAGTGAGTTTGCAAGAGCGACTTTGCCAGAAATTCAGTAATATTGTTACCCTATTCATCTTGGGACCCAGGTGAGAGCAGAAGCAACCCATGGACAATCGTGTGGCGAAGGCCTGGGTGGGGGGGTGCAGGGTGGAGAGGGTCAAGGCGGGGGAAAGGGGGTATTTGTAATACTTTGAACAATAAAGATTAAAAAAATAAAATAGAGCAAAAAAATAAAGCAATGGGTAGTAGAGGAAACGGAAAACAAGGACATGGAACCTCACTGACCAGGGGGTCAGGGGTCAAGGTTTGAGCAGGTCCCAGACACCTCAGAGCCCCCTCTCTGTCAAGTACAGTGTGGGGAGCTGGGGCGGGGCGTCGGCGCCCGTGTCTCTGCTGTGTGGTCTGTGGTGTGGCCTCGGGCAGGCACCTCGCTGTGGCGGACCCGGCGTGGGCCTCCAGCTTCTCCGCGTGGAGGGAGATGAGTGGAGTCTGAGATCTCTGGGTGCCGCCTCCCCTGACTTGGTCCGGCCCCTCTTCCCCGAGAGCCATAACCCATCTGCACCTTGAGAAAGTCAGTGCTTTCCAGGGATGAGTCACTGGGCGACTGCGGAGAACAAAGGAAGGAGGAAAAGGCGCTTGCATCTGTGTCCTCCCGTCCGTCCGTGTGGTCTGTGCCCTCCCACTGCGGGGCCTGGCTCTCTGTCCTGGAGAACCACCTTGGACCCTGGCTGTTGTTTTTGACACTGGGGGTCCATATTTAGCAAAGGGTTCTCACCTTTTTTTTTTTTTAACATGAATTCCATCAGCTTGTCTGTGTCAACAGGGAGGAGGGACTTAGTGGGGTGTTGAGTAAGCAGAGAAGTTAGCAGGCGTGAGCCAGGGTCTCCCAGGTCTGGCAGGCAGCTGTGTGTGTGGTGTGTGTGTGTGCTGTGTGTGTGTGTGCTGTGTATGTTGTGTGTTGTGTGTGTGTGGTGTGTGTGATGTGTGTTGTGTGGTGTGTGTGTGGTATGTGTGTGGTGTGTGTGTGTGGTGTGTGTGGTGTGTGTGTGTGTGTGGTATGTGGTGTGTGTGGTATATGTGGTGTGTGTGGTCTGTGTGTGTATGTGTGTGTGGTGTGTGTAGTATGTGGTGTGTG
Organism: Myotis brandtii; assembly: GCF_000412655.1. Taxonomy (NCBI): domain Eukaryota; kingdom Metazoa; phylum Chordata; class Mammalia; order Chiroptera; family Vespertilionidae; genus Myotis; species Myotis brandtii. The sequence continues at coordinate 2,424,677 of NW_005370460.1, read as the reverse complement.
TGGTATATGTGGTGTGTGGTGTGTGTGTGTGGTATGTGGTGTGTGTGTGGTATGTGGTGTGTGTGTGGTATGTGTGGTGTGTGTGGTGTGTGTATGTGTGTGTGTGGTATGTGTGTGGTATGTGGTGTGTGTGGTATATGTGGTGTGTGGTGTGTGTGTATGTGGTGTATGTGGTATGTGGTGTGTGTGGTATGTGTGTGTGGTATGTGGAGTGTGTGTGGTGTGCCTGTATGTGTGTGGTGTGCATGTACGTGTGTGTGTGTGGTATGTGGTGTGTGTGTTGTATGTGTGTGTGCGGTGTGTGTGGTGTGCATCCATGTGTGTGTGTGTGGTGTGTGTGTTTGGTATGTGTATGTGTGGTGTGTGTGTAGTGTGTGTGTGTGGTATGTGATGTATGTGTGGTGTGTGATGTGTGTGTTATGTGTGTGTGGTGTGTGTGTGTGGTGTGTGGTGTGTGTGTGTGTGTGGTATGTGGTGTGTGGTGTGTGTGTGATATGTGGTGTGTGTGTAGTGTGGTATGTGCGTGTGTGGTGTGTATGTGCATGTGTGGTGTGTGTGGTGTGCATGTATGTGTGTGTGTGGTGTTTTGTGTGTGTGGTATGTGGTGTGTGGTGTGTGTGTGATATGTGGTGTGTGTGTGTGTGGTGTGTGGTATGTACGTGTGTGGTGTGTGTGTGTGGCATGTGTGTGTGGTGTGTGTGGTGTGCATGTATGTGTGCGTGTGGTGTGTGGTGCGTGTGTGGTGTTTGTGTGTGTGGTGTGTGGTGTGTGTGTGATATGTGGTGTGTGTGGTATGTGCGTGTGTGGTGTGTGTGGTGTGTATGTATATGTGTGTGTGGTGTGTGGTATGTGTGGTGTGCATGTATGTGTGTGTGGTATGTGTGTGTGGTGTGTGTGGTGTGCATGTATGTGTGTGTGTGGTGTGTGGTGTTTGTGTGTGTGGTGTTTGTGTGTGTGGTGTGTGGTATGTGTGTGTGGTGTGTGTGGTATGTGGTGTGCATGTATGTGTGTGTGTATGGTGTTTGTGTGTGTGGTGTTGCAGTATTCAACCACACAGGTGCCAGGTGGGACCACAGGCAGGTGGTGGAGTGCCTGGTGGAAGCGGAGCCGAGGAGAATCCCTTGAAGGGGAAGGATATTAACACGCCCCCGGGGTTCCCGCAGATGGCACGCGGTGGCTGCCCGGCCTCACCAGGCGGGGACTGTGTTAAGCTGGTCCTGCGAGTGGGCAGTTTCGTGAGATCCATGCCTGTTTGCACGTGGGCGGCGAGGACAGCCTTAGTCTGATTCCATTGTTAAGGAAAATAGAAATCTGGGCTGCAGTTCATTCTAGATCAGAACCCACTGCCCCAGCGACTCTCTCACCTCGGATGCCACCCAGGAGCTTCTCGGGTGAGCTGGCAGGTGCGACGTGCCTGCAGCCCGCCTGGCCTGTGGGCGGCCTGGGGCTGATTCTGGGACCAGGAGGACCCGGGGGTTGGGGGAGGGGG
>NW_005370460.1:2417749-2423131 GCF_000412655.1 Myotis brandtii | reverse complement strand
TTAGCATTTCTACAATATTAGTGCTGTGCAAATAAAATGCAAATTACAACTGAGCAAAGGTGATGCCAATTTGTTTTTAGTTTCTCTTCCTCACTGTTGCAGGCTCGGGAGCTGTCGGGAGCGGGGAGGTGGGTGACGGGGAGGAGCGGCTGCGCGGTGGCCAGCTGTGGACGTGAACGAGGGTTTCCTGTCGGATGCATGAAGCAGGCTCTTCCGAAAGGGCTGGGAAGGGCCCCTCGCCGCAGGTTCCTGCAGTCGGAAATGAGGGTGTGAGGGAGAAGGGAGGCCGGGGCTTAACCCGGGTCAGAGTGCGGTTCTGATGGGGAAGAGGGAGGCCCTGCAAGCTGCCCCGATCCAAGGGGACATGAGCGAGGAGAAAGCCCTTGCCACAAGGTCAAGGGGAGAGCTAAGTGGACAGCCCTGCTTCATTGATGGCAGGCTCGGCCAGCTCTGAGATCAAAGGGGTTAGGTGAGAATCAGCATGTGGGCTGAGAGTTGTATGGGTCCCCAAGATTGGACCGTGAGGGAGCTGGCCTGCCCCCGACCCCCTGCTGGCGTCATGCTGAGCGGGAATTCCCGTGACCCAGAATCTCCATGCGCCTGCCTCTTCCCAGGGGCTCCGAGGCGGCTCTGACGCAGTGGCCCTCGTCCCTCGGAAGGTTCTTGGGCAGCCAGTCTTCGGTGCCTGACTCAAGTGAGCGACAGCCATGCTGGGGCCAGGCCAGGCTCGCGCGGGCCTGGGGGACAGGAAAGGATTTGGGAGGTGAAGTTGGGAGTTGGGAATGGCTGACTGCACCTCTTGGAAGTTGCTAATAGTACAGTTTCCAAAAAAACCTCCCCCCACCCCCCAGAGTGTTTCTTGGTTGCCCTGTTGTCAGTCCTACATGTAGAAGCTCCGAGAGAAATGTTTTAACTTCCTGAAACGGAGTCATTACTAGTAAGTGGGGATCCACTCCGTGCTGCGGTTTCTTCTGGCCGATGTGCCGCGTCAACTGGGTTTAAGGCATCTTCTGCTAAACCTGTGGTTTTGGTCGTTCACATCGGATGAGCCCTTCGTTAAAGGTTTCACGCTGGTGTTTTTGTTTCGGCTTCGGTGCCCATTTCCCGTTTCCCCCCCTTTTGTTCAATAATGATATCTTTCAGGAAGAGGGTTCCTTTCTCCGTGGCATTCAGGGCTTTCCGTGGTGGAGAATGTGGCCCTGTGGCCGGCAGCTCAGCAGGGAGTGGGGGACTCTTGGGGTCTCCCTGCCCGATCCCCACAGAGCCGCCCAGCTGGGCCTGGCTGTGAGGACGGAGAGGCCACGGGCCCCTGCGTGGCAGATGCCTCGTCTAGCTGCTCTTTGCGACCTCGGTTCCATTACCAAGGGAGCTCCCTCTTCCCTTTGCTCGGGAACACCCGGAGGAAGTCCTGGTGTGAATTCATGTGGGTGTGCCCGAGTCCAGGACACGTCCTCCCCAGTGAGCGGGTGCTGAAGGGATGTGTGTGGGGCTGAGATGCGCACAAGGACCCTGGCTGTGCCGACAGCACAGGTCGGAGGACTACCCTTGGGCACTGTTTCACCTGGAGAAGAAGGGAAACTCCGCTTGGCATTGCTGTGAGGGTGAAACTGGACTGTTCTGATCACCAGCTCAGCATCTCAGAGGTGCCCGGTGTCCCCTGCCCCCCTGTGGACGCACTCCACGTGGCGCTGACGTCATCCATGCCTGAGCCCCACAGGAGCCGCTCCTTTCGTCATTGCTGGTGGCTGCCCGGGACTGTGTGTGGTCATTGGCTGCACTTACTATTGTGGACATCATGGGGACTCGGGCAGGAGGGCGGCCTTGCTTCCTTTTGGAACATTGTGAAGAGAGGTGACCTCAGGCCAAGTCCACTTGGAATGTCCTCCTTCCTCCCCCCGTGGACCCATGTCAGTGATATGTCCTTGCAGCCAGGCCTCCCTACTGTTTGGCTCTGATGCTGGCCGGTGGGTTACTTTTTTAATATATGAATCAGGAGGTCACAGTTCAATTCCCGGTCAGGGCCACATGCCCAGGTTGTGGGCTCCATCCCTAGGAAGGGGCGTGCAGGAGGCAGCCATCAATGATTCTCTCTCATCATTGATGTTTCTATCTCTCTCTCCCTCTCCCTTCTGCTCTGAAATATATTAAAAAACTAACAAACAAACAAACAAACAAACAAAAACAACAAAAGCCACCATATCCTCAGGTGAGGATAACAATGCATTGAAATGTGGGGGGCGGTAAGTGTGGGGTACCTGCCAGGACGACAGAGCCAGTTGAGAGGAGGGATCTGAGCCCCCTGGGGTTTTGGTGTCGACGGGGCTCTGAATCCCCTGTGGACACAGAGGAACGACCGTGAGAGAATCAAATCTGCTTTGGGAGGAAAACGCACTTTGCTGGCCATGTGGACCATATGGCTGCTTCAGCAATTCCCTACAGACTGGGAAGACAGTTCGGTGTTCATTTATAAGTGAAGGGAAGCGGCTGTGCCTTCCAAGTGTGTCCCTTATAAACCTGTGTCTCTGTGTGTATTTGAGCGACTTAAAGGAACTCACCAGCGAGCTAGTCGGATCAGTTTCCATGTGTTTTGAGTGGGATTGCTAACCTGGATCTTTAATCAGTTCTCTCAAGGTTACAACTGTTTCCAACCCACCTTTTCTGGCCGAAGAAATATTTTGAACGAGAGCAGAGTCGACAGAGTCCCGTAGGTCAGGACAGAGCGGGGACTGCGCCCAGGTCCCCCAGTTCGCTTCGCCCCTACCAGTGCCGCGACGAGTTCCTGCCGCCCTGCTCACGCCGCCTCGCCTCGGGCGTGCTTTCCCCCTGGGCGTGTGGCTGAGAACTGGCACCAGGAGGGCCCCTCCATCCAGGGCAGCGCCTTCCGGGAGGGGTCCGGCAGATGCGCCCCTTTCACACAGGGGTGTGGAATGTTAGGCGGTTGACACGATGCCCTGGTCTGGCAGGGCCGGGTGCTTATATCTGGGAGCCCAGGGAAAAATGAAACTTCCAGCTTGTTGAGGTGATGCCATTAGGCTATTTCTCTTTAAAATGTACTGACGTCTGATTATAAAAGGGCTACATGTTTATTATAGAAAATTTGGAACCCAGGAAAAGAATCGCAGGAAGGAACCAGCATCGTCCGTCACCCCCTCTCCGGAAGGAACCCATGGGTCAGGTCTCCGCCTCCCGTGGCTCTATTCTGCCGATACGTTTGTGGGATCCTATCACACACAAGACTTTATAATCGGTGTCTGCATCACTTTGAATTCAGGGGGCACTCTTGGCCACACTGAGGGGCACTGCCCACTCCACCCACCTCGTTTTCTGGATGCACGAGGGGCCCAAAACACAGAAAGAGGCAAGTCGGCTTTGAACCCTCTCCACCTCTAAACCAGCGCAGACCTGCCAGTTTACACACCTTATATCCTTTCTGCGTTCTGGTGGTTGCGCCCGGAAAGCTGGGCCTCTGGGTCACGTCCCTCTGTATGCCCTTCAGTGCCCAGGACTGCGCTGTAGGCCAGAGGCTGGTGCTGCGCTGCCAGCTGCTGAGCTGCTGAGCACAGGGGTGCAGCTCGGAAGTGCCCCACATGGAGTATTAGCGAGGAGCGGCCTGCAGTTTGCAGAGGACCAACCACAACCCTACGTCTCATACTCATATTTCAAGCCATTTCTCACTATTCTAATTGTGGGCGATGGATGGCAGGTGTACCAGCTGGAGGCATTTATGCAGAAGCTGGGTATGAATTTAACAGATATGGGGACAGGAGGGTAGGAGGGAACTCCATGCCTCTGGTTAACGTGCATGAGAATCACCCGTTAAAACCGCTTGTGCGTGGCTCTGTCCCCACCCTGAGCATGCAGTGCCACTCTCGATTCATGGTCAGTCCTGAGGTCCGGGACACGGACTGTGAACATGACTGTATGTCGAGTCACCCTCAGGTGTGATGGGGGAGTGGCAGGTGGCGTTTGAGGCCAGGTAGCCTTGGCGACATTTCAAAAAAGAAATGTCATCACCTCAGGTCAGTCCCAGGGCACTTTCCGCTGACTCAGTGGCCAGGCTTGGGTGACAAGGGGCCCGAAGCCTGCTGGCGTGCTTGGAGCACCCAGCCCCTCCTGAGCCACTGTGTTGGTGCGTGTGGCCAGGCCGCTGGCTCCCATGTTCACCAGCAGCCGGAGAAGAGGGGCTGAGCACACCTGTCGTTGGCTTTGGGTGGGGGTTTCAGGCGCATCAACACGACCCCACCCGCTTCCGACTCCAGATGGACACCTGGCCACACCTTCCCCTGCGACCACGAAAGACTGGGGAAGGCCCGGCGGAGGCTGGAGGGTGGTGTGGGGGTTTTAAAGATGCCATGGGTGGGGGGAGACATGTTTGCTCTGTCCACTCAGCCCAGCTGCTGGCTCCGGCGACTCACTCTGCCAACGGATATTACCTGGTGATTTTTATGGAGCTGAATCTAAAGGAAGTTTGAGGAGGTGCTCACTTCCTCTATTTTAATTAGAGTCCTGAGACTGTTTGCCGCCAATGCCCAGCACACGCCTGCTCAGCCGGCTGCTGGGACACCGTAATTCCCCGAGCATTTGAGCGTTTGACGTGTCTGGGGAGGTTCCTGGAAGAGCTGGGTCATGCTTGCGGCGGCCGCTGAGCGTGGACACACACACACACACACACACACACACACACACACGCTGGCCTCATACAGATGTGTGAACAGTCCCTGGAGAACACACCTTTTATGTTGTAATAAAGGAAACACCGTCGGAAGCTGTAACCTAGGAGACGCGGGGTCCCCCCAGAACTGGAATCTGTAACCACGTCTCGCTGCCTGCAGGCCGGCCCAGGGGCCCTGTCCGAGGGCAGCCTCCTGCTGCCCTGTGGCTCCCGGTGCAGCCCCTGTGAGGGGACAGCTGCCTGCTGTTCTCACACGTCGGCCCCTGGGGAGAAATCAGAGCTAAGTGGCTGTTACACGGGGCGACGGCTCGTCTCCCCGCTGGTCACAGGAACACAACACTTCTCGTCTCCAGACAGCTTCCTGCCCCTAATCTCTGCGCGTGGTTTGGAACCACAGGGCTGGGAGGGGACTCTGGGGCCACCCGCCTTACCTGCTCCCCACTGCTCTCGGCTCTTCCTCTGTGTCACCCCCCGGATGGCCATGAATTTTGTTATCTCCATTTAATAATGTGGGGCTAGCCCGTGTTTGTTCCGGGGGGAGGAGTGGCGGCAGGCCAGCCTAGTGTCTGGGAGGTGGTTGAACCCTCATCTGATGTGCTGAACACACTGCGGTTTATTACTCGGTTTTCATGCAGCAAGTTAATGAATAACTCCGTCCCTCCAGCTGGGCCACCAAGCCGGGACCCTGGGGGTGCACGCCCCGGCCAGGC
>NW_005370460.1:2415984-2417610 GCF_000412655.1 Myotis brandtii | reverse complement strand
CCTGCCCCGGGCTGCCCCGGGCCAGGGCCGGGTGGCGGTCTGCGGCTCAGCTTTCCGAAATGAAAGCAGTGTTAGGGGAATAGAGCCGTTCGCCCGTTTGTTGTAATTGTCGTTTGTTAGTTTTTTTTTTCCTTTTTTCTTTTTGGCAAAGCCATTTTGGAAGTGGATGATGTCCTCACCACTGACTTCCCAGACTGTGAGGGTCAGTGCATCTGCCCGCAAGGCTGCCCTAAGGCTGCTGATGGCTCCAGGGCAGGCGTGGGCCTCCTGGGGGTGCAGCCTGGGGGTTGGCGAGGCAGTTCCAGGAGGTCCTGGAAGGCGGGGCAGGGGAGCTGGGCGAGGGCCTGCCCCCACCCTTGCTGGGTGCAGAGCTGGAGCGCACAGGCTCAGGGTGTGATGCAGGGACGCACAGGGTCTGCCTCTCGGAGGCCCCACCCACCACCTGCTTTCTGCTTTTCGGCAAATTCCTTTCTGAGCCTGGGCTGCTTGCTTTAAGGAGGGGTGTCAGCCAGGCTCCTGCCAGGCCAGGCGCGGAGCAGAGAGGCCAGTGCTCGGAGCCCCTGGAGAGACGGCCCTCCTGTGCGAGGAGGATCGCCAGTCCCTGGTCACGTTCTGCCCCAGAACCATCTTTAGGGCTCGGTGGATGGGGCTGCTCAGGTGGCTTCTATGGAAGGAAGCCCCCTACCCCCCATGCTGCCCAGGCAGCCGGCTAGGTGTGGACGAGACCACGTGTAGTTTACATTTTTGAAACTCCTATAACTTCCTGTTATCAGGACAAGTACAATGGGGGAGGGGGTCTTGATTTACTTTTCCTGTTACCTAGTCCTATGGTCAGTTTCCCGTGTGACTGTCTCCTGGATTTTGACCAGCAGGGTGAAGGGCGGGCAGGGAGGTGGGGCTGCAGGGGGTGCACCGGGACTCCGCAGGACTTACGAATCTTTGGTTCCTTCCAGCACCAAACGTCCTTCACCGTGTGATGTGATCCCTGACTCTCCTCTCACCATTTCTAGACACAACTTGCAAATGCGCAGAGCACCTCTTGGCAGTGTTAGAAATGGGCTGGGTAGGCTGAACGTGCGTCCTGGAGCCTCAAGTCCTAAAATGACTCAACAGCAGCACCCCTGAGGGCTCCCCACAGTTAACGGACCCCAAGTGCGGGAAGTGAGCGCTTTCCCCTCCAGGGGGAAATGGGGGCACAGGGAGGTGAAAGTAACTCGATTCCAGCAAAGCCGAGTGTGGAATCCTCAGATTCTGGTGTCGGAAGCTGTGTGCCTTGTGGCCCAGGTTGGGGTGTTTTAGACAGACTGAGGGGCCATCCTGGAGTGAGTTAGAGGACCTGGCACACAGCCCACCTGGCTCCCTGTTCTGGGCTCAATTCTGAGGCCCGTCGGCACCGCCTGCACGGATCCAGGAGGGGAAGACGGACACTTGGACACTCACTGACCATCTACACAACAGATGCTGTTACAAGATACGAGAACCCTTCCATGTGGGAAGTATTGAACCCATTTTACAGATGAACACATTAAGGTTTAAGGGTTTAAAGTAGTTTGTCCACAATCACCCAAAGAGGGAGAGGGAGAGGGGGAGGGGTAGAGGGAGGGAGAGAGGGAAAGAGGGGGAGAG
>NW_005370460.1:2404117-2415793 GCF_000412655.1 Myotis brandtii | reverse complement strand
ATGGCTGGGGGCCCTGCCTCCTCTTCGATTTCAGACCTTGAGTCTGGATAAAACCATGTTCTCCCTGCGGCCAAGGAGAGGGGCTGCTCTTTTCTAATTAGCTACCCCATCACCTGGCTGGCAAAAGTGGGGTGTCTTGGAGCCCCTGCCCTTCCTCCCCACTCGAAGCCCATACCACTGAGCCACCTGGGATAGTCCCAGGGCCCATCCAGCTGACGGAGGGGTTTGGAAAAGGAGCTTACGCCGCTCCTGTTAGTAACCCGTGGCCACGTCAACAACCCGTCCTGCTGGGAACGGTTCCCTACTTCCCGCCTAAGCCCGGAACCTTCTCCTGGTGGAGATGGGACAGCTGGTCCTTGCCAGCTCCGCGCTAATCCCCCAGAGGAAGCCTGTTTGCGTGCACTCACCTTGGAGACTGAAGCCTCTGTCGTCTGGACAAGAGGATTGGGCTCCCAGGCCCCGGAGACGAGAGCAGCTCTCAGGCCAGACTAGTCTGCACAGCTGTCCTGGTTCCCTCAGACGGTCCCTGATTTTGTGGGTGTCGTGGGAAGAAACAAGACTTACAGAATCAGCGTTGAGGACTGGGCGGGGGGGCGTGAAACAGGGATCATGTCGTCTCATTTTATAGATGAGCCACCTCCCAGGGTCCACACGGCCCCATCCTGGGTGGGTAAGTAGAGTTCCCACAGGACTTTTTCCCCAGGAATCCTTCCAGGCACATGATGGGCCCTCCCTGTGACGTGGAGGGGAGAATTCTCTTCCTCTCCTGGTGGGTCCCTGCGTCCAGGCTGGAGAGCCTGCCCGGGGCCACATTCATTTAGATCAGGGAACCGCGTTTGTTCTTTTAGGAACGGCACGGTGGGCATGCGGCTGGGGCATAAATGACATCCTTCCAAACCTCAAGCACTTCCTCTGTGCCAGAGCTTGCCAAGGTCAGCTTCCAGGTCTCCCATCACCCACTGCACAGATGGAGAAACTGAGGCACCCTGGCCCTCCTGAAGGCAACAGCTATCGGTGTTGTGGCCGCACAAGCTGGTCAGAAATCTGAAGACTCCCCCTGTGACGTGGAGGGGAGAATTCTCTTCCTCTCCTGGTGGGTCCCTGCGTCCAGGCTGGAGAGCCTGCCCGGGGCCACATTCATTTAGATCAGGGAACCGCGTTTGTTCTTTTAGGAACGGCACGGTGGGCATGCGGCTGGGGCATAAATGACATCCTTCCAAACCTCAAGCACTTCCTCTGTGCCAGAGCTTGCCAAGGTAAGCTTCCAGGTCTCCCATCACCCACTGCACAGATGGAGAAACTGAGGCACCCTGGCCCTCCTGAAGGCAACAGCTATCGGTGTTGTAGCTGCCATGCTGGTGGCTGCACAAGCTGGTCAGAAATCTGAAGACTCCCTGTGTCTCCGCCTGCCCTCCCCGTGGGACAGGACATCCCGCCGTCCATCGTGAGCCGGTACTAGGTGTTGGCAACCCTGCCTGCGCTCAGCAGACGCACCCATAAATCTTGATGAAAACCAACGCTCTAACTAGAGGAGGAAAGTTTAAGAGGCCCTGCGGGCGTATTCTAATCACTGCTTGCTAATGTCGCCAGCTCAGCATCAGAGGGCTGTGCACGCACCGGTTGCCAGTGCTGTTGGCTATAACCCACCCCGACCCAGGCCTCTTCCCAGGAGCCCTGGCTACCAGTGAGCCTCATGTTTGTGGGGAGATGCATCCTTTCAAGTTCCTCTTTAGCAGGCCTTCTCCATCCACCTCCTAGCCCAACCCCAGTACACTCGCGCGCATACACACACACACACACACACACACACACACCCGAGCCAAGACGATCAGATATTATCAGTGAAATCAGGGACTGGTAGGTTTCTGCAGTCGTCACAAATGCCATTCGTCTCAACGATGCTGCCCATGGGTGCTGCTCACAGTGCAGATGGCTCTCCTGTGCGTATTCACACGCAGACAGGTGGGCGGGGCTGATGGGACATTCACCCGCCAGCTGAGAAAAACGCAGCTCGGTCTGGGGCCTGCTTGCTTGCGTCCCTGTGTAGTAAGTAGCTGAGACCCAGATACACACCCAGGCCTTCGATCTCAACCCTGCCTCTTCAATGTTTGGGTGGACACAGCGACAGTTTGTAGTGTTGGAGGGTGGAGGAGAAAGAGTGAATTTAGATCTTCTCTTTACTTCATGCTGATGGATGTGATGATGATTCAACAACTAGAGGCCTGCTGCATGAATTTGTGCACGGGTGAGTCCCTGGGCCTGGCCAGCGATCAGGGCCGATAGGGGCTGTCTTGCCCATTCCCTTTTGGGGCTGGCCGATTGGGGCCAGGCCGATCTGCCGGCCAGTGGGCGGGACGGGGGGAGGGACCTGGGGATATTGGCCAGCCACAGGAGGTTGGCTGTGGGAGCACACTGTCCACTAGGGGGCAGCTCCTGCATTGAGCATCTGCCCCCTGGTGGTCAGTGCGCATCATAGTGGCTGGTCGACAGGTTGTTCTGGTCATTGGGTCTTAACGGTCGCTTAGGCTTTTATATATATAGATGTCTTTCTCCTGCCTCTTGGCAACAAAGGGATGTTAGCTATAGGGTAGGTTGGTGGTACAGGGTGCTTCGTGGGAGGTGAGAATGATGAGGGAATCCTGCTTAAACGTCTGCGAATGTGAGTGTGTGTGTATTTTGTTGGTTAGAAGAGACATACATTTGAACAGTATTTGGAGCTACATTGGACTGGAGGAGACAAACCAGGGGTAGAGACACAGATCAGAGAAGCAGTGACCTATGGGTACTTCAGGGTGGGGGCAGGGGGCCCATTGGAATGAGACCTGAGTGCCAGCAGAGGCCACTGCGTGACGGGGAGGAGGTGGCTGTTCCAGGCAGAAAACACGGCCCCGTGTTGGGAACAATCGTGAGGCACAGAAGCCAGTGCGGCCAGAGCAGACAGCCAGAGCGCTGACTGTGGCTTGACCTGGGGTTGGACACAGAGGCAGGGATCGGGCTGGAGTTTGGGTAAATTCAAGTAGGGATTTTGGATTTTGTTCTAAATCTGCTGGGAAAGCACTGGAGAGCTTGCCACCCAGGAGTGAGATCCGATGGCGTTTTCAGATCATTTGCTGCTAAGTGTCAACTAGACTGGCCGACAGACAGTGGGGATGAGGCACAGACAGGAACAAAGGTGACTTCCGTAGAGGCAGTCCCCGCTGGCCGCACGTGGGCGACTTGGCGGGTAGACGGGGTGCGGCAGAGTTCTGTTTGGCCACGTTATGTACATGGAAGGTGTGTGTCTAGTGAGATGTTGGAGGTTGGAGGCTTGGCCGGAGGCAGCGACTTGGGATCATCAGCTGGTGGATGGTGTTGAAACCATGGGGTTGAACGGATGACATGGGTGGAATGTGTGGAGAGGGAAGAGCAGAGGCCCAGGACCCAGGGCTCAGGGTCCAGCAGGAAGCAGGCATGTGCAGGCTTTGGGGCTGGGACGGCCATGTGCTTCCTCCTGTCCGCTGCTTGAGGTGCCGAAGCTCCTACAAGGAAAACCCCCGTCAGCCGGTTCACACTGGTGGGCCACTGACCACAAGGGGGCTGAGTAAGAGGTTGGTTTGTCAGGGAAAACCCACCGCCGTCCATGGGGGAAACCGTGAAATTATACAGGTAACCTAAAAGCCAGTAGCCTTGCTGTCAGTCAGCGGGTAACTACTGAACATTTACGACTGGTGAGCCCCGTGGTTCTCAACCATGTGCCACAAGGATTTTTAAAACATGCAGTACCTGTTTAGCCAGGGGCACTGGCCTCTTTCCCCTTACACGGTCAAATCAAGAAATGACCGCAGCCAACACAACAATAACTATCCGGTGTGAATGAATTAAAATTATACCTATTTTTTTTTTGTCAGATGGGCTAAAACCTGTTTTTTGGTGCGCTGAAGAAGTTTAATTAGTTTATGTGCCGTGAGATGGAAAAGATTGGAAATCCCTGGGTTAGGCAGTACTCTGGGCCATGAGCTTCATCACACACACATATGTGGTGGACACGGCTCCTGTGGGTGCACGTGGCCAAGGGCACGCCCACCCCCCACGCATGGTGCCGCCGTCATTCCTAAAGCCTGCTTTCTCTCTGTCTGACGTCAGCGCGGGAGTCCCCACACACTTCGTTATCACTATCCCCATCCCGGTCTCTTCTATCTCCTGCGGGTGGACCTGTACTCCATTGTCAAGCTCTGGGGCCACATCGTTCCTGGCCTCCATGCTTAGATCTGTCAGACCTGCGTCCACGAACAGTCAGCTTGTAGTTCCAAGCCCTGGTCTGTGGTTAGGGGCTGGGTGTGCCTTCTCTCAGTGGAGACCAGGGTCTGGGCAGCCGCACTCACGAATCTGTAAGAACGAGAGAGGCTTGGGGATTTTTTCAGAAAACTGAGTAACTTGCATCTCCGCATCTTCTTTCTCACGGCACCTTCACCCCTGAGGGCCCTGGGAGTTGCCTGGGTGGGAAAGGTCCCTGACAGAGCCTCGTCCCTCAGGTCACAGAAGTCGCCAGGGGTGTGGGGCTCTGGCCACTGGGTCGGCTCTCATAGCCCAGAGTGGAGAGGCGCCTCCTGCTGCCGGAAAAACATTGATCTCAGTACCTTTGCGAATGGTGTCTGCATACGGGCCCCAGTCTAGTCCCCAGACCTCCAGGTCCACTCTCTACGACGTCATAGAAGGGCCCACCCGGTCTGCAGGTTGTCTGGGGGTTGGTGAGGAATAAGGGGCCACCACAGGAGTGTGCAGTGTGGAAGCTGCGTTTAGTGATAACAAAGTGCGTGCAAGAAGGTTCGTGTTTGGTCTTGGGCAGCAAAGCCTGCTCCCACACCTTCGGCCGTTTCTGCCAGACCCTATACCTCCTGCCATCGAAAGGCAGACTGAACCCCGGGGGCACCCCTGCCGGGCCACCGAGCCGGCTTTCTAGCAGATGCACAAATACTGGCAGAGAAAATATGAGGGGTGTCATCGAGGTGGCACGGAGGAGATCCAGAGCCCCACACCCTCATCTTTAACTTCAGTGGGGCGGCACTGTTTTTCAGGGTTGGGACCAGGTTTAAAAGCACCAGCGCTTGCCTGGTTGCCAGGTCCCCTGAGCCTGAGGTGAGGAATTCTGATTGGCAGGACCTGTAGGAATTCAGACAAGGGGAGCAGCGCGGAAAAACGGGACGCTTAGGGTGGGACCCGGGCCGCAGAGCCGCTCGGGGCCGGTGAGCCCGAATCTGCTGAGAACACACTTTGCGAACACGCCGCTAGGTTGGCCGCCTTTGTTCGGGGTTTGTTCAGCATTATCCGAAGAATGCCGCGGCCCAGCCTGCCCCGCGGGAAGCCTGATTCTCCCCCTTTCTGGAGCCACGGCCTGGTGTGTTCAATTTTTCTCTCTCCATAGGGCTGCGGGCTCTCTGGTACTCCAGCCAAAAACACACTCATATTTTAGCAAGCTTAGTCCCTGCCTGGTTGCCAGGCAGTAAAACGAGCACTTGCCCGCCCCGGGGAGAGGGGACCGCGGATGGAAGGGTCATTGAACGGCTCGCTCGCGCCCCCCTCCCGCCCAGGTCTGCACGGAGAGTCTCCGGGGCAGTTGATATGTTTATTGTTGTGCAGTGAGGCTGCTGCACAGACCAAACTGCGGTCATTTGTTGGAACTAATAGCACAAATTATTTTTATGATCGCAGAGACGCTGTTGGTAGGATAAGTTTTCCCTGTGCCGCTTCCGGAGGGCGTTCAATACACTCGTTCGATCGACAGATGCACAGCGGCACTGACCCAGTTCCCCAAAGGGGAAACTGAGGCATGCAGCAGCCGAGCTCCCTGCACTGAGAGAGCGGAGGAGCCGGGCATCGGGAGGGCCGCACGGAGGTGGAGTTAAACTCACAGACGCTCCCTCAGGTTCCCGGGGGAGGACGGCTGTGGCTGCGGTGTTGGGCAGGGGCGCTGAGCTGGGCGTGCAGGGCCGCTGGACGGGCCGTAGACTGGTGTCCCCCAGGCCCGGAGCCACCGGACACGGTTGGCGAGTTTGTATTCAGAGTGAGCAGCTCCGAGTCTGCTGTGGGAGTCACTCAGTGCCCATGGGGGCACTCAGATTCAGTGGCTCCTTGCTGTGTCCTCCGGGGCTGCGCTCGCTGTGGCCTCCCAGAGCAAGGCCCCCCCTCGGCCCGGCTGCTGCCCTCAGTGCCGATGCGGGGGTGATGCCGATGCCACCCTGTTGGCCTCTGCCCAGACCAGGCTTCCGATGTGCTGTCCCGAGGGCCTGTGCGTGAACCTCGCCCCGTCTCGGCCTCCTGCCCACTGCCAGCCACGCCGGGAGCTGGTCCTAAAGCGGGTGGAGCGGGCGCCTGGGCTCATGGGGCCGTGAGGTTGGGAGGTCAGGTGGAGGGGGGGCAGGAGGGACAGAGGAGACACTGGGCGCAGCGGCAGGCAGAGCGAAAAACACCCGTGGCAGCGACAACCAGTGTATGATGAAGGACTTGGCGTCTGGAGGGGCCAGGAGGAAGGGACGAGGTTATGCTGAAGACGAGGAAGCTGCTGAAGCGAGAGCCCGGCCACCCTTCATTCTTTCTCGGAGTAGCTGCGAGGGCCCCCTGGTGCCAGGGGCACGCCTGGGTCCCCGGGCACAAACCTGAGTAAGCCACAGCCACGTGTCAGAGGCCGCAGGTGGTGGCCGGGAGGACACGGCGGGAGCTGGGGCAGCACAGCTGGCGCTGGAACGGGTTGGAGTCGGGGGCCCGGTGAAGCTGCCCACCGCTGAGCTCGTGACCTTGGCACGTCACTCCGCCTCTTGCGCCTCCGTTTACCCGTCTGCAGCGTGGACACAGCTTGTATCTCCGGGGTAAGGGCTGTGTTAGCGGGTGTGTGTCCAGCCCATGGATGTGACTAGTGTAGGTAACTGACATCATTAGCTACTAGTTATTCCCAGAAATTCACTGGGCACTGACGGACGGGTCGTACACTCGCTGGGGTTCGTAGGCCCCTGGAGGAACCCCACTTTAGTTCCTCGTTGGCCCCAGCCAGTCGGAAAGGCTGCATTCTCACCCACATGCCCCTTCCTCTGCCACACTGGCAGGAAGCATTCCAAGTGCTGGCGTGCCGGGGGTGGAGGATGGGGCTGCCGGCGGCACGGCGGGTAGAGCAGGGATTCCAGGGCTTGAGGCCAGAGAGGCTGTGGCAAGAGGAGGCTGGGTGTGCCTGGCGGCCAGGCTTTCCGTGGAGCAGGGGCAGCCCGGGACCCATCCACTGGGAGAGGAACACACATCCCCCGCTCGAGAGGGAGTCTTTGGAGGAAGAGGCAGCGAGCGATGCCACCCGGGGCTGCAGAGCCTGTCTGCGGCGCCCCAACAGCGTCCCAGATGCTGGCCCGGCCCTGGAACGCCCCTTCCGGGTGGAGGGCTTGGCAGAGAGGGCCTCTCGAAGCTGGTGCTCCGGGAGTGAGCCTGGCTGAGGGTGGAGAGGCGGGCAGATGCCAAGACAACTTCATCGCGGAGACGTGCCACCCACAGAGCCTTTCTGACCCTAGCCCCTCCCGTCTTCAGGGTCCTCCACTCTGGCCTGCCCTGTGGTCGCCATCCACCAGCCCCACCAGCTGGCCATGCTTCCCTGCCTGCCGCTCCCCATGGGCCCATGTGGACCCCTCTCCAGGCATCATCTTTCCCGTCCTGAACAGTCAGACCGAAGCCCCCAGAGCTGTCCCCTTCCTGCTGCCTGCTTCCAGCTTCTCATGCATTCAGACGCTGCCCACATTGCTGATGGTCACTGATACCCAGGGCCTGGCCTGGGAGGCTCAGTGCCCCTCAGCCAGGCCCTCCCCTGCCTCTGTGCCTCCTCACTGCCCAGCTCCTCCTCACTGCCCGGCGCCTGGTTCTCCTCCGGAAGTTGGAGTGACCGGCAGGGATGATGGAAGAGCACTCGCAGGTGTGCAGGTCCGTGCGCCCCGTGAAGGGCCTCGTGTGGGTGAGCCAGCAGCACGGCCCTCCTCCCAGCGCCTCAGGGTGTCCCCGCTCCCTCTGAAGAGCTGAGGAGCTTTTCCAGCCCTGGGAGATGGCTGTCAGTCACTCTTTAAACAAGTAGCCGCTCTTTGCAAATACTTCGTGGTGTAGAGTAACGTTGTCCGAGATGGTTTTCCTGGCCAAGTCAGGACAGGGTGATTCTAACCCGCGCTCTGGGTCCTGCGCTCACCCTGGGTTAGGTGTGAGCTTGCGGGGCCCCTGGCTGCTCACGCTTGTAGGTCACCATTGGTCGCATGTGCGGGGTCCTCCTGGGACCCTCCGGCGGCTGCACGGGGTGGGGGGGGGCTGGGCGATGCCAGAGGCTGCAGGGCAAGGCGAGGGCTGCTCTCTGGGGCTGGCTGTCTGGCTGGAATATTTTTATGATTAAAGAGCTCTTCATCGGCAAGGGCCCAACTTTGAAGTCCCAGCAGGCTCTTGTCAGAAAGGGAGGGGCTCGCGTAGCTTCCAGGACCTCCTAACGGGCACGAGGGGTAGCGAGGGTTTCCGGGACGCGTAGCCAGAGTGTCCGTTGGGCAGAGGACCGAGCACACATTCTCGGGGCTGTGTGGACGGCTCGCTCTAGGGCGAGTCCTTCCAGTTTTCCTCATTCCCCCCCTCCCCGCCCTTCCCCCTCCAGCCTCTCTGTGCAAGTCCCATCACTCACGCTCCCCTGCCTTTGTGAAACCTCAGCGTCGGTCCCAACACAGTTGTGGTTATCTCCTTGCCTAGCCCAGTCTGCTCTTGTTCTCGGAGTTGGCTGGTGTTCAAACTCATGGGGCGGAAGACACGCACACGCGCACACACACACACACACACACACACATGCGCTCGCACGCATACACACGCGCGCACACGCACACGCGCACACACATGCGCACACACACATACACACACACACACACACACACACACGTGCGCTCGCACGCATACACACGCGCGCACACGCACACACGCACACACATGCACACACACGCGCGCACACGGCACCAGGAATGCTCGACCAGAGGGGAAGGAGCACAGCTGCTCAGGGTCCCCCCACCCCCATCCTGGCCCATCCAGGAGCATAGCCCCTTCCTGCTGGTTACAGAGCGGAGCAGGGGGGACAGGGTGGGGGGAGGCAGGAAAGTGTCCTCAGGTCTCAGTGTGTCACTGAGGGGTGAGTGTGTCCTCTGGCAGCTTCCCTGGGTGTTTCTCACCCATGCTCCTGAGCGTGAGCGGTGGCACTGAGTCTCGCTGAGCCCAGGCTTCTGCTTGTTGGGAGGTGTCACACTTGCTGACGGATCATTGCCGTTTGTGCATCAGGCAGCGAAGCCGCTGGAGGCAGGGCCAGGAGGGCTGTGTGCCTGCGGAGGCCCAGCCCGGTCAGCTGGGAGGCCGGGAGGAGCTGCCCTCTGGCCCTTCAGGGGCCATTTCAGTCAGCAGTCGGGCTGGCTTGGTCAATGAGAGCTCACTTATTGGAAACCATAGGGTTTCTTCCACTGTTAGGCCCAGAGTTCCTACAAGTTCTGGTCTAGTGCATTTAAATTAAAAGTAAAAATGAGACCAAGGAAACCCCTCACTCTGGCTAGATGAACTCACACTAGAACCGATCGCCCTAAAAACAGGTCAGGAAATGGGAACTGTTATCAACTACTGAGGGCCTACTATGCTCCGTCGCTCTCCTCTCCATCTGCTGCTGTATTCAATCCCCCCCCCCACGACATCATGAAACAAGTGTCGTCATCTCCACTTTACATGTGGGGAAACTGAGGCTCAGAGAGGTTAAGTAACTCGCTCCTGAATGGGTTCCCACCAGAGTCTCGCCTCCAGGCGTTTGCAGCTTTCGCCTCCACCGTGCGTTACATCCGTGACCTCCATGGCAACAGGGCCATAAAGTTTCAGGGGACTTAGCAGCCCTGAGGCTGTGGCTGGAGACATCCACGGCGCTCCCCGGGGGTGGCGGCATCTCGGCCAGCTGCCTCCTCTGATGTCTGCAGGCAGGACTCACCCCTGGAGTCTGGCGCAGGGCAGGTGGGTCATGCCTCGCTTTTTAGAATCGGCGGCCAGCCCTGACATCTACACTCCAACCTGCACTCCAAATTAGTTCAAGTCATTCCAGCTTAATTCAGTCTGACCGGCAGTATTAGCACGCGCTCTGGGCCAGTGCTGTGCGCTGTGTGCCGGGCATACGAAGAGTGAATGTTCCCCTGGGGACAATGCAGTGAGGGGCAGGTAGAAGCCCATATTCATAAATCAGTGACGTGAACCCACGTGGATGTGTAGTGGGCTCTGAGCCCATGTAGCTGCAAGTGTAGAGGCGTGTGTGTGCAGAGGTCCTGACGTGGGGACGGAGGGGATGGAGGGATGAAACTGGCCTGAGCGGTGGGGGAGAAGGTCACTCCAGCCCCAGCAGGTGTGTGCTCCCGGGACCCGTGGCCGACACGCACAGGCAAGCTAGGATGAGGTGCCTGGGTGGGACCTCTCCAGCTCCCCCAGCCTGGGACGTAGGGTGCTGACTGTGTCTGACTCAGGGTGGTGATGAGCCCACGACCCATCTAACACCCGGAGCAGTGCCTTGGGCACAAGGGTTCGGCAAGTGTGACGATGCCAGCCTGTGTCTCGCCTTCCTTGGGCACTGCCCTGCGGCATCTCCCTGCCGTCCCGTGTGCCGTCCCCTGGCGCCCTCGCCATGCAGCCTCATCCACTCCTGCTGCCGCTCGGCTCTCCTCACGCCCGTGCTGGACCTCTGAGAGCCCGCGGTAGGGCCGTGTGGTGTCCTCGCACGAGCGACTCAGGATGCGTGCGGGTAACAACACTTGTGTATTACAGACAAGCCGTCATTTAACCGTGTGCTGCAGGGTGAGCTGGGGAGGAGCGTCCATTGTAGCGGAGCCCAGACAGGACCCTGACCAGCCGGGGGCCCTGACTTTCTGGGCAGGTTTCCCCCTTCGCGGTGGTTCCATATGGCATCTGTCGGAAGAACGGGCTTTGTGTGCGGACTTGCCTGGGCTTGTGACTGGCTGTTCGGCAATGCCCGCTGGGTGGTGTTGGGGTCCCTGTGAAGCTGGCCACGCAGGCTGCACTCTTTAGACCACCACGCTGCTCCCCGTTGCAAGGGCGGGGGGCGAGTCCCCAGACATGGCAGGTCGCTGCTGGATGGCGATGGCCTCACACAGCCCTCCTCCTGAGCCAGAGTGACAGCAGGAGGACCTGCCCCAGGGCAGTGCAGGAGCCCAGTCCTCACAGCCGAGGGCCTCGCCGTCGCCTGCGGGGCCTTACCGCCTCCAGCTGGGCTGGTGCAGATCCAAACCGCGGAATGCTGCCCGGGGGACCGGGGGGATGTGGGTGCGACGCAGGGCTGGGCCACGGAAAGTCCTCCGTTTCCTCCTCGTGCCGCCAGCGCTGTGCTGACAAATGCCTGTCTGTGGCCCGTAGAAGAATGTCCACGAAGATCTAAGTCCCACCTCCTTCCCAGCCCCTCCTGCTGCTCAGGGACCTCCCCAGGCAGTGCTGCAAGCCCAGGGCCTTGTCAGCCCCCGGTTTACCCTCCCTGGCCTCTTCCTAAACCACACCATCAATAACCATCGCTCCGAGACCCCATCGGGACCTGGCCTGGCTGCTCTGGGCCTCCCGGGGCCTTTGGGTTTCTCTGTGCCTCTTACTTCAGCACCGGACCATGGAACACGGCCAGCAGCTCCCAGC
>NW_005370460.1:2397147-2403983 GCF_000412655.1 Myotis brandtii | reverse complement strand
TCCCTTCTTTCTCCCCGTGGTTTTGGTCTGTGTCGACAGAGGCGTGCACGCTCTCGGACCTGGGGTGTGCATTGGTTTGGGCCAGCGGACGCGGGGACAGGCGGGATGACAGGTGGAGGAGGGCGTGCGGGCCTTTGCACAGTTCGTGGCACCTCGCGTTGGCCCTGCTGTTTTCCACAAGCGAAGGGAGCTGGTTGGTGCTTCAGCCACCGGCGTAACCAGATCGCTGTGGGCTCTTGAAAAATGGAGTTCTCCACAGCAGCAAATGTTTGCAATTAGCTTTCACATGGGGTGGAATTTGCTTTCGCGTCCGGAGGGCATGCTAGGCGGCCAGGATCTGGGGAAGCACCGCTGGTCAGGCCCGAGCCCGCCCTCTGCTCGGCACGTCCACCGCCTCCCAGGTGCTTCTACCTGCCCAGCAGCAGGGAGAGCTCGGTCTCGTCCCTTCAGGGTGGGGCTCAGCAGCCTGTGTGGCCTCAGGGGCCCTTGCCTCTCAGGTTGAACCGCTGCCAGCCCCGGGGCTGGTGGTGCAGGTGGTCCCACCCGAGGGCTGTCCCGTGGGAGCCACGTGCCATGATGGCCGCTGCTGAGGACACGGAGGAGGGCCTGCAACCAGAGCCCAGGTGAGCGCTGAGGCTCGTAGGTACTGGGCTCAAGGAGCACAGTGGAAGGACGGGGCCTTTGGCCCACAGCCGTTGGAGCGGGGTCACTGTTGGTTTGGCAGTTCAACTGGGTCCTCAGAGATCCAGCCTCTGTCCTGACCCCCACACTCCCAGCTGGCCAGTGTGCCTGCGGGGTGGCTCCCACCCTCCAGGACACGCTCTGCGGCGGGGCGGCCTGAGGTGCAGAGCTGGGCTATGACTTCTTCGATGTTTGCTTCTCACTCATAGAGTTTCCTCTTTCTCAGAAGTCCTCCCCCCCCCCCGTCCCCCCCCCCCCCCCACCTCACTGACTTTCCCTCTTATCTCTTTGGCCATAACTGGGCCATGTGCTAAGGGACTCAGGGTCCCCCGGGCTGGGCACTGGCTAAGGGAAAAGCGATGGGTCACCCGGCTGAGATGAATTATGACTCGTCCTGGGATGGGGCACTGCTGCCCAGCCAAGTCAGGGTTCTCTTAGCAAGAACAGGGGGCTCCGGGAGGTGACAACGGTGTCTGCTGTGGTGGCCCCACACTGTCCGAAGGCCACGGTCACTGGGGTGCTGGGAGGGGAGGAGTGGATCTGGGAGTGGGGGTAGGGGGTCCACGCCTGTCCAGGCTCCTTCCGTATCTACTCCATGTGCTGGCCGCACTTTATGCTTCAGCTCAAAGGTGTGTCTAGTCTAGACCCCCCATTTCCTACGGAAGAGGTCGGAGCCAGCTCAGCAACCCTCCTCCATCGCGTTCAGAACAAGCTCGCATCTGGCAGGAAGCACACACTTCCTGCGTTATCGCCAACGCTCCTCTGTGTCGGCAGGTAGCAGGCAGGCTGGTCGCCTTCCCACCTGCCGAGCTCGCCGTGGGCTTCTTGTCAGGCCACCCTGGCTCGCTCTGGAGTCTCCGCGTGGCATGTCTGCCCTGTCACTCACTCTGCTCAGATTCCAGTTATTAGTTAAGGTTCTTGTTTAGGGCTTCGTTCCCTTGGTCACTCCAACTGGAAGCTTCCCGTCTTTGAGTTTCTAAGCCCTTGTCATCAGTGAGCCCACACGAGCCACAGACAGTTGATGGGGAGACGCCCTTACAGGGAGGGTGCGAGGCTCAGCTGCCTCTGAAGGCTGGGGAGGATTGGGGAGGTGAGAGGACGAAGCCGGGCCAGGTCCTGAGGACAGGGCGAGCCCATCTCTAAGACCAGGTCTTCACTCTCCTGCTCTCACCTCACCTTCAAGCATCTTAATACTCTGTCTCCAGGCGCATTGGCTCATGGGTGCCACGTTGGATAGCATGATTGAGGATGATGTCTGTGTCATCACAGAAAGTTCTATGGGACGGCGACGCCCAGGGGGGCACCGGGGTGGTGTCCACTCACATCTCACACATAACTTGTGGCTGTGATTTCCGGCCGGGAATCCTGTTTCACAGAGATCTTTGCGGTGCTTTCGCTCCTCCTGTCTGGCCCTGTCCTCCAGGCCCCTGGATGGAGCTGGATGGGGAAGGTGCAGAGCATGTGAGCCGCACCAAGACGGAAACTCTACCCCAGGCTTGCGCCTGAGGGCGGCCGTCCTGCTGGCCGGCACTGCACACCTGCCACCATCCCTGCTGGCTTTGCCACCTCGACCCAGTGCTGCTTCCTTCCACACAGATTCCATGGCTGGTGCTCTCCTGGGCTAGACCCGGCCTTGTCAGGGGTCTCAGTCGGCTGTTACTCAGGAGGTTGGGGGCAGCCTCTGGGCCTTTCCTTTCTGGGTAGAATACTTGGGTGTGATTGATAACCTCTCTCATCCAGTTCTGCCTGATCAGGAGCTTAAGGTGATAACGGTGAGAGTGTTGCCTGTGGCCACACAGAGCCTTTCAGGTGCAAAACAGCGCGTTACGGTTTTGTTAGAATGGCCCTCCCTCTATGTTAGGCGGTGATGTGATGGAGCTTTGGTGGGTTTGGGCCTTAACAGACAGGTTTTGAATCCTGGTGTCTCCGGTTACTAGCTGTGTCAAGCTGAACAAGTTACTTAAACCTTCCTATGCCTCTATTTGTCTCATTGTGAGGTGAGTGATAGGTGAGTGACGTGATCCAGTTGAGTTCTCAGTGGGCTCCTCTGGCTTCTGAGTGGCTGTGAACAGGTCAGGAGGCAGGAGGAGCAGGCGGTGCAGCGGGAAGCTGCTGAGGGTCCGGGCAGGTGCGGTGAAAGCAGGCGGAGGTGGCGAGTGGTCAGGTTCTGGTTATCCCTTGAAGGTGGAGCAGAAATGGCTGGTGGACAGTTTGCAGGGGATTGTGGGCAGGACTCAGGAATGATTCTGAAATGTTTGTCTCCAGCGACAGGAAAGTTGTAGGTGCTTTTCATCAACAGAGGAGTGGCGGCTGTGGTTGGAGCGGTTTGAGTTGGGGTGTGAGGCAGGTGGGATGAGGTCAGGAATTCTGCTTTGGTGTTAAGTTGGGGATTTCGATTAGAAGCCCAAGTGACAATATTGAGTAGGTGGGTGGATATACAAGTTGGATTTAGGAGAGAGCTCTGGGGTGGAGAGAGACATTTCAAAGCCATTGAAAGTAATTTAAAGTATTGAGACTGGATAAATCACCAAGGACAATGATTTTAGATAGAAAAGAGGGTGAGACATTTCAAGTTGAGGGAGATGAGAGGGACTAGCAAGGATACCGAGAAGGTGACTGGTGAGCTAGGAGAGCGAGGGGTCCTGAAGCCAAGTGACCGCAATGCCAGGTCATCATGAGTGGACATCATTAGTGACCTTTGCAAGGAAGTTTTGTTAGAAAGAGTAAGACAAGTGCCTAATGGGATTGGCCTTAAAAGAGAGTGGAAGCAGAGGAGCTGGAGATAGAAAATACAAGTAATTTATTCTTGAAATTTTCTACAAAGGCTATCAAATTAATACGGAGGGTAGGGTCAAGAGAAGGATATTTTCCCCCCAATTTGGGAGAAATATATAAATGTAATGATATTTACAAAAACATATGATGTAGCTTTGGAGTGAACTTGAAGTGATGAAGGCTAGTGCCTACGTGGAGGAGTTCCCTGGAGAGGAGTTCAGGGCCACTAGACCTTGAATGGAAAGGGCAAGTCCTTCTGATAACAGTTGGCTTCATATACCTACATCCTGACTACAGTGGGTTAATGAACAGGAGGTTTTATTTTTCTCACTGAAAGGGAGTCAAGAAGTAGGAAGTCCAAGGATGGTGCAACTGCTCAGGAAGCTTTCAAGGACCCAGGATTCTCTCCTCTTGCTCTGTATCCTTAATGGGTGGCTTTTATTCGCTTAGTGCCAAGATGGCTGATTCAACCCCAGGTGTTATATTTTAATGCCAGGCACAGAAATAAGGGAAAAGGTGAAGAGAGATGGTGAAATGTATGCACCAGCTGAGCCTTTCTCATCTCATAAAGAGAATGATAGTTTTTCAAAAACATCTTGCTCCCCACCCCCTCATCCCCCTGGGTCCCCTGTCCTGCTTTATACGGCCACTCTTAGCTGCAAGGGAGTCTGGGCAGGTGAGATTTTCCAGCTGGGAACACAGTCACTGAGATTTTTGGTTATAGGAGGTAGAGTTCTCTAGTTAAAAATATATATTTTTTTAATTTTTTAAAATTATGGTAATGTTTACCATAAAATTTATAACACAAAATTTATCATCTCAACCATGTTTAACTGTACAGTTCAGTGGCATTAAGTACATTCACATTGTTGTGCTATGATCACCACCATCCGTCTCCAGAACTCTTCATCTTGCAAAACTGAAACTCCACACCCATTAAACAGTAACTCCCCATTCCCATCTCCCTCAAACCCTGGCAGCCACCATTCTACTTTCTGTCTCTATGTACTTCACTACTCAAATTATCCTATATAATAAAAGGCTCATATGCAAATCGACTGAACAGTGGAACGACTGGTCACTATGATGCGCACTGACCACCAGGGGGCAGGTGCTCATTGCAAGAGCTGCCCCCTGGTGGTCAGTGCGCTCCCATAGGGGGAGCGCCGCTCAGCCCAAAGCCTGGCTTTGGCTGACGAGCGCAGAGGCAGTGGCGGGAGCCTCTCCCACCTCTGCGGCAGCGCTAAGGATGGCCGACTGCTGGCTTAGGGGCCCGCTCCCCATGGGGAGCGGGCCTAAGCTGTCAGTTGGACATCCCCCAAGGGCTCCTAGACCGCAAGAGGGCACAGTCCGGGCTGAGGGACCCCCCTTCCCCGAGTTCACAAATCTCGTGCACCAGGCCTCTAGTCTCCTGTAAGTGGAATCATACAGTGCTTGTCCTTTTGTGACTGGTTTAGTTCATTTAACATAATGTTCTCATTATGTTGCAAATGTGTCAGAATTTCCTTTCTTTTTAAGGCTGAGTACTATTCCATTATAATACGTTTCTATGGTATCTCCCTCATTCACCTGTGGCTTTCACCCTTTGGCTGTTGTAATAGTGCTGCTGTGAACACGCATGTACAAACATCTCTTTGAACCCCTGCTTTCAATTATTTTGGTTATTTCCCTGGAAATACAACTGCTGGATCGTATGGGTAATTCTATTTTTAATGTTTTGAGGACCTGGGGTACCATTTTCTATATCAGCAGCACCATTTTGCAGCCAATAGTGCACATGGGTTCTCATTTCTCTGTATCCTCGTCAGAGTTTCTTTTTATAGTAGCCATCCTAACGGGTGTGGTGTCTTCCAGTTTTTAATGGGTGAGGAGAGAGTTGAAGGATAAAGAGAGTAAAAAAATGAAGGGGAAAAATAAAGAGAACAAGAGCTTGAACCTTTCTGAGCTCTCAGGGCACCTGGAGTCTAGCCAGATGGAAGGGGCCACGCCTCCCAGGAGAGGCTGTGTGGGCAGTGCAGGACACCTGGCTCTTTGGGCTGGATTTTGGGATTGTGCAGAATGCCTGTGTGATGAGGCTAATAGATTCAGATAACAGAGTCTGCCCTGCCTGCCCCCAATTCAGAGCTGAGATGTTTTATGGAGTCCCACGGGCTTTGAGATCTTTGAACTAAAGACATTCTGGAGATGGAGATCATCCAGAGAGATTGGCCCCCTGCACGTGGAAGGGCAGTCCCACGTGGCCGCTCCCTGTGGCTTTGCTGCCACGGTGGCAGGAGATCTTTACTCGGATTGTCCGTCTGTGATTGTCTTTTCTCGTCACCCCTAGAAGACAGGGTGATCCTTACGAACAGGTGTTAGGTATAGGATGTCCCAGAAAATGTGCACACACACTTTGAATAATTATGAAGGCAGTGTATATCAAAATACACTTCATTTTCAAAATTGAGCTGTCAGCTGTTACAGTGTGTATACATTTTGGGGGGACATCCTGTATATACAGTCATGGGCAAATTAGGTTTACAGTTGTCAGTATTACTTAATAACTAGTTATTGTGTTATTTATTATGATTATTAACCTACTTTGCCCACCTCCTATGTGAGGAGAAGGGAGAACAGCAGCAACTCCCAGGGTTTTGAGCATGATCGTGGACTGGCCACTGGCATACCAGCAGATTGGGAACAAGGCCCGCGGCTTTGAGAATTCGTCTAGTTCCTGACACTGTGCTGTTTGTATCAGTTGATTCTGTGAGGAGCTCTTGGGCTGTGACAATATGGCGTTTTCACCCTGAAGAGCACAATGGTAAAAATGAGGAGCGATGGCAACAAAAGCAATCAGGATTCACGGAGAGCTCGGTGTTGCCCCCTGCTGGGCTCTCAGAATCCCTCCCTTCAAAACATCATCAATAAAGCCCTGTCCGCCCACTGTTGTCACACACACACACACACACACACACACACACACACAGCCAGGAACATGCATTCTTTGTAAGAGTATACATTGTATTGGCCACGTGCCATCCAGCCAAGCCAAAAATCGTGAAACAATAGGAATCTGTGCCCAGAATATCAGCTAAAAATACCTCATCCCTGGCTCTGTGTGTGCTGGGTATGCTTACGAGGGTCCCAGGGGGCTAATGAGGATGAAGGGAAAGGAATACTGACATTTTCAAAGGAAACCAAACCTTTAACTCCCTAAAAAGGAAACATATATTTTCCGTGCGCCTGCCTTATGTTTCTTGCCATGTTTGCATGTCTGCGTGACACTATGGAAAGCCTATGATCTACGCCGTGCCACCCCGGCCTGGGTTGTGGAATCCACACTCTCACCGCAGTCCTTTGCTCTGCAGCCTGACTCCTCGACAGCCTTCCAGGTTTCGACA
>NW_005370460.1:2389950-2396821 GCF_000412655.1 Myotis brandtii | reverse complement strand
GTGGGGTGGGGAGGGGAGGGGACCGAGAGAGCAAGAGTGACTCACTGTCTCACACACTGTCCACTTACTCAGCTGGTTAGGGTTACAGCCCAGGGGCCCAGGGACACCTTTCCATCCCCAGCTGGGCCATATTTAGCCCCTTTTATTTCTTGACCATGGACTGAGCCCCAAACTCTGCCTGGCTCTCTCGTGACCTTCATGTTCTTTGTGGTCTGGGGTAGGTCCCTGCTCCTTCTCAGCATCGGTTTCTTTCCAGTTATAACGTGAGGGGAGAGGCTGACTGATCTTGTGGGGGCCTGACGGCAGGGAAGCAAGATAAGAGGATAGACGTCTCAGCGCAGGTCCGCAGCCTGTGAGCAGCGTCACCTGAGCCCTGAGAGGATCCGGGAAGGAGTCTCTTCCAAATATTTGCCAGATAGTGTCAGCGCTGGCCAAGCAGCAACTGTTGGCTCTGGTTGGCTCAACACACAGTGCTGCCGGCTTCCCGTTGGCTAATGTCAGCGCTGACCTCGGGTGAGGGGAGCCCAGAGCCGTGGTCGCCTGAACCAGATGCACCTGCCGTCTTCTCAAGCCCGTGTCCTCTCATTGTGCCTGTCGGGCTCCTCCAGTAACTTATGAAAGGCTTGTCTGGCTTAATTTGTTACAATGAGAGTCACAGCCTTGAGAAATGCATGAAGTTCTAATTTTGGCTCAGTCTTGCAGTAAATGATCTCATGCCAATATTGACGTGGGCAGATATGTCCCATTGATTTCTGCGAGTGTCAGACACTTCAAGCACGCCGTCCCCTCAGTCTCCAAGGCGTCTCGTGAGGTCGTTATGACGCGTCGATGGAGCAGCAGGGCTCGGGAGCGTGACCACTGGCCCACAGTCTCAGAGGTGGAAGGAACCCAGGCTTGAACCCAGGTTCTGTCAGACTGGAAAACCATGCTGTCCCCACTCTGCCTGGCTCACCTCGACCAGACGCTGTGTGAGAACGAGGGAGGGACTCAGCCATCCTTTTGCGATGGACGCCGAGCCAACATGCTACCCTGCGCTTCTCAGCGAGGTGCCTCTGGGCGGTGCAGACACCACACTCCCCATTCCCATCCCTTTGTATGGCCCTCACTGCTCCCCAGGACCCCAGGGACACGGAGCCTCCGATTGGCTCTGCCAGACACTATTGTTTCCCGTTTTCTCCCCACCGCAGAGCCTCGAGACTGTCTCCTATAGAAGATCCTGCCACGTCTATTGTCCCTGCAGACTTTCCCACCGCCCCAGGCCCACGGGCTCCGGCGCTTATTGTGGTGGTGTTGGCTCAGCCTCAAGGACAGAGACCTGGAGCCAGCTGACAAGGTTGCTTGTGTCACTACTTCTAAGGCCACAAGCCATGCTTTTGGTTCCCAATACTTTTGAATACTCTCCGTCAGTTCAGCCACATGGTCTCCCAGGCTCCCGGCTGCAGAGTCACCCGACAGACAGTCTTGGCTTATGGCCAATGCCTGTCTTGGTGCCTGGATGACCTCAGTTACCAAGTCAACATGGCATTAGTGAGTGCTGCTGTACTGCCCCCTGGTGGAGAGGGTGGAAACGGAGCATGCATTGCAGAGGGACACACAGACTTTCTCCCACATTCCTAAACCCAGGACTTAGAAATACACCTGATGGGCCCTGGCCAGGAGCTCAGGTGGTTGGAGCATCGTCCTGATAGGCCAAGGTTGTGGTTTCGATCGCTGGTCAGGGCACATACAAGAATCAATCAACGATGCATAAACAAGTGGAACAACAAATTGACGTGTCTCTCTCCCCCTCAACCCTTCCCCTTCCTCTCTTTCTAAAATCAATTAAAAAATGAAATGACCCTGATGGAAGGGGTAGGGCCGTGCAGGTGGATGGTGCCCCGCCTGCAGCTGCTTGCTGGCCGAGGCTGACAGCAGTTCTCTATGTAGTTTGGCGGAGTGAAACCAGGACACAGCCAGCTGCTCAAGTTGCACTTTGTGTGACTTTGGTCTCCATTCTTCCACTTAATTTTCCATGGTGTGGAGGCTTCGAGAAGCCCCTTCGATGTCGTCAGGATTCTGGGTTCAGGTTAATGAAGATCTCAGCTTGCAAACCTACCCTGGAGTGTCATGATGGGGGTCCCCTTATATTCCTGCTCGGTCCTCCTGGGCCTCCAAGCCCTTGCCCTGGGCGGCGCTGGGTGTTCACGAGGCTGCCATGTTCTGCAGCCGTCCTGTGCTTGGCCGCTGTGCATCAGCCCGGAGGGCAGAGATGGGGATGACATGGCGGCTTCCAGTGTCTGCATCTAGAGGACAAGGGGGCAGGTGGGGGGAGAGTGGAGGAAGGCGTGGGAATTCATGGTGAAAAAGTCAGGAATATTGATCCTGAGGAGAAAATGAAGGCTCAGTCAGCCAGCCTCTTGGTTGTTACGTTGATAGAGCAAGAAGGCATTTACGGAAGCGTGCTGGAACTCTTGGTTGGGTAAATCCAGACAAATGCCTAGCCCGAGGCCACTGCCGCAGGTGGGACCTGGACCCCGAGTCCACAGCCAGCGCAACCGAAAAGCTGGCCTCGACATCCTTGCATCGCTCATGGCCTTGGTCCTGAACTGCCTGCCCCATCCCTCTCTCTCCATCTCCTTTACTAATCCCGATTCCCCCAGTCTCTTCACCACCATCGTATGGTTCCCATTTCGTTGAGGGCTTGCATGTGCCAAGCACCGTGCTAGGTGGTTTTGATGCGTTAGTTCATCCTGACTGGGGCTCTGTGGGGCGAGTTCTTGTATTGGTCCCAGTTTATTGGTGAGTGAACTGGCACCACCATCACCAGACCCAGGTCACAGAGCTAAGTGGTAGAGGGGGCGGGGACCTGGATCTAAGGTGATGGGATGACTCCATGCTGCCTCCGGTCCTGCTGCCTCCACAGCTCAGTGTCTGTGGCTGAGCATCCCTGGCTCCTCCTGGCCCAACCCGCTGGCCTGCATTTCTGCCTGCACCTTGGGAACAGGCTCCCCCAAGCTCTCAGCAGACGGGGTCCCCGCAGGAACTGCTTGGTCCTGAGCGTGTTGGAGTAGCGTAGACGCCTCACGGTGGCGCTGGGTTGGAGAGGGTCTCCCAGGCACTGTTTGTTCTTAACCTAAATCCACAGCAGAGAGGCCTCTCTCGGGGGCCCCTCAGGGTACTTTGGGGCCCAGGAGCTGAGAGCCTGACGGGGTCAGCTTGGTACTGACTCCTGCCCATCACCCCCAGGGGCAGCAGCATCTCCGGACGCCCTGCAGAGCCAGGGGCCGGTCCAGAAACCCTCGCACGAGCCGTGGCCGCACCCCAGCTGCCTGATCTTTCTACTTATTTCTGCTGAGAAAACAGTGCCAGACGGATGGGGCGCAGGAGAGAAGGGGGGAAAGAGCCTGTGAGCAGCCCCCCGAGGCCCGTCCCGGGGAGACTGAACTTACAAAGGGGCTCTCGTGGAGCCCTTCCCCCATGGAGTGGGCGTGGCCGTGGCTGTAGAAATGCCGCGGTTCCTGGCACCACACGATGTTCAATAAAGATGAATCCCCTCGCTTCTGTCTTCCATGAGCTTCTTTTCCTTTGAAGTAAAATAATTTGGGGGCTGAGCTATGTCATAATGACAAGGACCCGATATGCAGAATGTGGAGTGACTGCCTAGACTGCACACGGGCAGCGGAAGCCACGTGTCCACCTGGCCTCGCGGGCCGGCGGCTATTCCTGCAGCTCACGGACAGCCCTCCTGTCCTCCCCAAGGTCCCCTCTTTCTTGATCTCCTTAGACTGGTCCCCAAGGAGTCCTTCAGGTGCCAGCCTTCATCCCTGCTTTGGAAACGTTCTTGTCTCCATAGCTACAGAGCAGGATTCCAAACCTGTAAGAAAGGCATGAAGCGTGAAATGGAGCAAATTAAGGACTTTTCCAGCCTGGGGAGTTTCAGACATGCCTAGGAGCAACCGCTTAAAGATTTCTTCAAGTGGAATCTTCTCTAGAAATCAATCATCAATCCATCAATCAATCAGTGGATCAATTCTTTTTGGAAATGTGTTTCCCACAGTCCCACGGGCTTGCATTTCACCCCTGTCCCTCTCCCACTCTGGGTACTTCCTTCCTCCTCCATGTTCCCCAAAAGGAGATATATATATATATATATACACACACACACACACACACACACACATACATACATACATATACACACACACACACTTATACACACCAACACATACATACAGAGAGAGGGGGTTTAGCTGTGGTGGTGTGTGTATGTGTGTTTGCACACAATCTCTTTGGCCTTTGCTGTGTTGTATTTGTGAAAACGTACAGTTCTGGGAAGATGTTGTTTGGAGAACTGCATGGCAAGGTGGGTCATGCCAAAACTGTCTGGGGGCCTGAGATGAGGTGCTGGCCGATTGGTGTCTCTGGTTAACAGGTGTGGAGTGAGGGGACCCCGGGAATGGACGCCAGGTCCGCCCAGGCTCTAAGTTTTTTATGTCACTCTGGTCCATCGAAGGTCAGAGCTGAGGTCCCTGGGTAAAGGGTGGACAGGAGCCAGGTCTTCCTGCTCCGCCCCCTGTGCTCTGGCCCCAAATTGGCCCCTTCCTCTTCTCTGCCGTCCTCCAGGCACCTGGGACAGCGGGAGGCTGCGGGTGGCAGCGTGCTGGCCCCGTGGGAAGGATGCGGTTGTCCGAGGGCGTGCCTCCCGCTGCCCCGCGAGCTGGCCTGCCCTCGGTCCCTCTTGTCCGGTACCTCCTCCTCCACGCGGCCTTTGTGGAGCCGAGGACAGGTTCCTCCTGGTCCTGCCTGGTGCCTGCCCACCAGCCACCTGCCGTTCCCCTGCAAGGTGAGGGCTGACCTGCCACGTTCCCAGGAGAATGTGTGATGGGGGAGCCAGGAGCTGTCTGATGCCCAGAAGAGCTGGCCGTGGTGAGACCTGCCTGCTCTCAGGGCACAGCCAGGCCAGCCTCTGCCCCAGCAAGGCCTCAGGTGCTTTCAGAGGGGGCCAGGCCTGGGAAACTGGGGAGAGACACCTGGACTTTCTCTAAGCCTTCAAGAAAAGGGCAAGGTGTGTGTCAGCAGCTGTGTTCTCGGTGGCGCCGGCAGCTGTGCACACATGTGGCACACGTGACAGGCTGTGTGCACATTGCTCCTTGAGTTGCTCAGAGAGAGGGAGGGCGACAAGAGTCGAGGGTGAGGGGGACCTGGTTTTCACCTAGAGGGGACCTAGTGGAGGGAGACAGGACCTCACTTTGGTCCCCGTCTCTACTCCCCACTGACCAGGACTGGGATTTGAGCCCATGCAATTCCCGCCCCTTCCCCAGCTGCTGGGGAGCCCACCCTGACCCCCCTCTCGGTGGGGAAGGATGTTGCAGTGGGGACGACCCTCAGGAGGAGGAGGAGGGGCCGACTCACAGGGTGGAAGGAAGCTAACAAGCACAGGGGTGGCCACCTGCGCTGCAGACGCCTGGGCCTGCTGCCTCCTGAGTGTCAGCGGGGAGGAGCCTGCGGGGGGCTTGGGAGGACGGGCCTAGGAGAGGCTCCCGGGAGGGACTGACTGGCCGGCTCAGGTTGGCCGACAGGATGAAGTGGTGGCTCTTCTCCTGACACGCAGCACCCAGCATAGAGGGGGTTCAGGGCAACTTGTCAGGGGACGGGTATGCCCAGAGGCCCAGACCCGGCAGCACCCCACACGGGCAGCGGAGGAGGGGAGGGCTGCTGGCCCCTGGGCCTGTATTTGGGGCCACACCGGCCCCTGGGGCTGTCCACCAGCCTCACCCCCTTCTTTAAGTTTTGAGGAAGAGGGAGGCCGTCAGGTGCTCCAGGTGTGAGCAGGGAGGGCGGTGTGGTGGCATCAGGCCTGTGCTTCTGACCCGGGCCATGCGGGACACGCCTGCAGGCTGGCCCTGTCCTTCAAGGAGTCCCGGAGGTGGCCCATTCCTTCCCCAGCCTGGCTTCCTTCACTCCGGGAAGAGAGGCGGGGCGTGGAGTGATGCGTTCTCACTCGGGCAGTTCTACCCGCCTTGCCGTGTCCTCTCTCGTCAGCCGATGACCTTTCCACGCCCTTGACCCTTGGGCGTCAGGGACAGAGAGGCTTTCTTTCCCAGTTGCTTAAAAAAGAAAACAACTCTTTGTTTTGGAAATAGAGACATGGATGCCATCAGGAATGAACCAGCGATATTTTCAGGGCACGTTCATTATCTCTTGCTTATGCCACAGGCTTTGATAAAGAATTAGGTCGTCCTGAGGTCATTTGGGAAAGAGAGAGCCTCTCCCAGACCACCCTGCAGTGTGACAAGGACGGGAGTGGTCGTGGTGGGACCCGCTGTGTGTCGTCTGGGTTCCAGGACTTCCCGTGCCGGCCTCCTCGGCCCGTTCTCCAACCTCCTTTTGCTGCTGACGTGAGGGAGACGGGGGCCCTCGGACCTTTGTCACAGACCTCCCTCCTTTGTCCCGCTCCCAGGCTGTTTGCTGTCAAATGTGGGGGCTGCTTGGAGGCCATCGCACCCAACGAGTTTGTGATGCGGGCCCAGAAGAGCGTGTACCACCTGGGCTGCTTCTGCTGCTGCGTGTGCGAGCGGCAGCTCCAGAAGGGGGACGAGTTCGTGCTGAAGGAGGGCCAGCTGCTCTGCAAAGGCGACTACGAGAAGGAGCGGGAGCTGCTCTGTTTGCTGTCAAATGTGGGGGCTGCTTGGAGGCCATCGCACCCAACGAGTTTGTGATGCGGGCCCAGAAGAGCGTGTACCACCTGGGCTGCTTCTGCTGCTGCGTGTGCGAGCGGCAGCTCCAGAAGGGGGACGAGTTCGTGCTGAAGGAGGGCCAGCTGCTCTGCAAAGGCGACTACGAGAAGGAGCGGGAGCTGCTCAGCCTGGTGAGCCCGGCGGCCGACTCGGGT
>NW_005370460.1:2366265-2389864 GCF_000412655.1 Myotis brandtii | reverse complement strand
CCTTCCTGGGGGGCCAGCCACCAGGCGGCCTGGCCCATGGAAGGCAGCTCTGTGCTTCCGGGAACTTGCCCTGTAGCTGGGAGTGATCTCTGTACAGTCAGGATGGCCACGATGTGCCAGGTAACAAATGACCCCGATTCCACAGCGCCCACCGTAGACACTCATTCACACGCTCACAGGCTCTGGTTAGTGGAGTGACTGCTCCAGGCTGGCGGTGTCCGGCGCCTGCACCCACCTGGCTCAACTCAGGCCGCGGCCCCGGCTCAGGTCCCCTCCATGCGCACCCTCGGGGGTCCAGTTTGAGGGGCAGCAGTTCCGGGGCTGGCTCTTTCCCTGGGAGTGGCCCACGCACAGAAGGCATGCCCAGCCCTACCAGCTCCTTTCACGTCTGCCGAGGCAACTTAAAAGCTCGGACCCCAAATCCAGAAGACGGAGCCCCTGGGCACCAGGGGCCCTGCCTGGTGTGGGCACGGGATGCTCTTCCAGGGAGGGATGG
This sequence comes from Myotis brandtii, assembly GCF_000412655.1. NCBI lineage: Eukaryota > Metazoa > Chordata > Mammalia > Chiroptera > Vespertilionidae > Myotis > Myotis brandtii. Next base: position 2,389,368 of record NW_005370460.1, on the reverse strand, counting down.
GAGGGGGCCGTGGTCCGCCTGCTTCATTGCCAACTCTGTTCAGCCTTGTCTGCTCATCTAAGCCGAGCTCTGTGGCCCCCACTCGGTGGAAGGAGGCCCGCTCGCCTGTCTTTTCCTCTGGGCACCTTGGTGAGCCTCCCACTTGGGCCTCCTCCCCAGAATATTGCAAAATCTTTGAATACCCCAAGGGCTTAAAAAGACGTGCACACCCAGGGGTCACCACCCTTTCTCATGTGGAAGTAGATGCCGGGGTCCCAGCTGGCACACAGGTGTGGGCCTCGATCACTGAGCTATCCAATTGCAGGTTTTAATGGGCTACAAACTCAGTAGGAGGCGTTCGTGTATTCCTGCCTCCCACCCCCGGGCGCAAAGACAGGAAGAACAGCTGGATGCAAGTGGCACCGAGGTGTGGCGCCTTCCCCGCCACGGGTCCAGCCGCGTCCGCCTCTGCACACCTCTTCTTGCGGCCGCGATGGACACACTGGAGCTTTCCGGACACTCACGCAGTCAGCAGCCACACCTGAATGCTGAGGCCAGGGGCGGGCAGGACACGAATGACCAGAGTGGTGGGGGTGGGAGGTCTCCAAGCCACAGCCACGAAGGAGTTATAGATACCGTATTTCGGCTAGAAAAGTAAGGACTAAGTGAGCACATAACTGCCTTCCAAAGGCGGGCTCAGACCTATTTTTCCTCTAGTTTCAGTAAGCAGGACTTAACAAGCCAATCACTCTCTCAAGGCAGCCGGCTAGCTTAGCTTGTTCCCAGCTGCAGAACTAGACATCACATGTTCAAGTATTTAAGCCACCGAGCGCTTACACTGTAGGTAAACAGCAAAGGAGAGCAGCCTGACTCAACGTGGGGGACGTCCCAAGTCCTTCTAGTGATCGGGACTAACAGAGGGGGCTCCTCGGGAGAAGGACCCAGCTGTGGAAACCACTGCTGGTGGGGGCGGGGGCTGGTTCTAGAAGAGTCCCAGGTGCCTTTCAGCTCTAAATCTCACTGTTGGTGCAGCTTTAAATGGTGACAGTAAAGTCGCAAACAAAATCAAATATATTACCTTTGCCCGCGCTTTGTCAATTATATGCATCTTGCCTGTCTTGCATTATAAAATGTGCTGTGCGCCAAGCCCAACTCACTGACAGCAGACGCCTCTGGAGCAGCTCCCTTCCTTTGCCCTTCCAGGAGCCCAGGCAGAGAGGGCGCAGGAGGAGAGGGTGTGAGCAGGAGGAGAGGGCGTGAGCAGGAGGAGAAGGCACAGGAGAAGAGGGGGTGAGCAGGAGGAGAGGGGAGCAGGAGGCTGAGCCAATGACAGATTCTACTCACAATATGTAAGTGATGACGCCAATGGACCAGCAATCCACAGCTTTGCTGTAGGGTTTCTGGGCCAACACTTCCGGAGCTGCAAACCAAAGGCAGAGTCAAGGCTGGGGCATGACGAGAGGGCTGTGGGTTGGGGGCTGAAGGTCAGGAAGAGGCTTAGAGAAGAGGATTTATAGCGGCTGCAAACTCCCCTAGGGCAGGGACTGTCTTTCCCATCAGACTAATCTTCTTCCATTGAACTAGGAGGTCCCCAGGACAGGGCCTATGACTCTGTTCAGACTGAAGATCTCAGGGCTATGTGTCACCCACTGGACTGAGTGCTTTCTGAAGGCAGGTCCTGTGTCTCCCCACTTAGATTGGGGATCCCCAGGGCAGGGGCTATGGAAAAACCTGCATGTTAGGGACTGTCTCACTCTGACTAGAGGAGAAGGCGTGAGCAGGAGGAGAGGGCGTGAGCAGGAGGAGAGGGTGTGAGCAGGAGGAGAGGGTGTGAGCAGGAGGAGCGGGCGTGAGCAGCGAGTCCCTTATGAGTCAATGAAATCTCCCAGGAGACGTCCACCTGATCTTAAGTGTTTAGATTTGGGGATCTGTCCCTGTCCACACACAATTTCTCCTCTCGCTCCTGTCCTGAGCACCTCTCCTATGGTAGGTGCTCGACAAATACTTGTGGAGGGAATGATCGAATGACCTGTCATCTTTAACATTTTTTAAAAATACTTTTTTATTGATATCAGAGAGGAAGGGAGAGGGATAGAAACATCAGTGATGAGAATCCTTGATTGGCTGCCTCCTGCACACCCCCTCCTGGGGATCGAGCCCTCAACTGGCATACACCCTGACCGGGAATCAAACCATGTCCTCCAGGTTCAGAGGTCGAGGCTCAACCACTGAGCCACGCCGGCCGGCCGGGCCATCTTTAACATTTTTATTGGTGACTTGGATGAAGAGGCAGAAAGTGGGTTTATCCGATTCATAGGCAGGGAATGCTGGGTGGCTGCGGACAGCTCAGTGCTCACAGAGTCTGGCAGCCGACAAATGGCAGGATGGAATCTGACCGCCGGGTTCCAGAATTCAGGGGTGATTCCGTGGAAGGGGCCTGCGTGGTGGAATTTCCCCGGAGCTTTAGCTGACCATAGTCCACAGGAACCAACGGGAATGTTGCAACGATAGAACTGTCATCGTTAATGGTGGGGGTGCAGCTCCTGAGACCCCCACGGGAGGATGGGGCTTCATGGAAAGCTTTATTGATGATGCAAATTCAGGGGGTTCCCCTCCAAGCTCCTATTTCTGTCCTTCCCACCATGGAGGAAGTCCAGTCTTGTCCTCCGCGCACCCAGTCCAGCACCTGCTAGCCGGCTTTGTTCCCTCCCATTGCCTGTGGGGTCCACACGGCCGTGGCCCCGCAGCTGCTTGAGGCCACACGGCTCTGGAGAGTGAACAGGCGAGCGCAGGGGTGAGTGTGGGTCACGGAGCAGGAGAGGGAGCTCTGTCTGGGGACTTGGACTTTCCAAGATTTCTCATGTGTGCAGGGGCTCCACCCTCCTGGCCAGTCCATGGATCCCCAGGTCAGGCTGACAGGCAAGCGCCTTCTCTACGTCACCCCGACTTCACTGGGCATGCACCCATCTCCCCCTTTGTTCCATGCCTTCCCTCAGGGATCTGCAGGGAATGGAGGGGGTTCCCTGGGGAGCAGAAGCTGTCGCTTCCTGGTGAAGCTGCCCAGATGACCATGCTTATGATGTCTGACCTCCCCTTGCTCTCTTCCTTTATTAATATTAATAAACCAGCTACTTATGATGATGACACCCCGCCCGCGCCCCCCCCCCCCCCCCAGAGAACATGGGCTGCTGTAACCTTACAAAGGTGCGTGGGAGAAGGTCTCATCTGATTGCAGTTCCGTTAGTTTTTGCATCGCTCAGAGCACATTCGGGATATTTGGCCTAATTTTAAATGATTCCTTTTACGGGGTCACTGACAAGCCCGAGAGAGCTTGAGCGAGGGATTAGCTTGCTAAATGATAGACGGCTAAAGCAGCGCAGAGTGCTCACCCGTGTGGAAATAAGGCGAATGGGGCTGAGAGTCACACAAGGGTGCAGAGACAGACCTCAGTTCAAGGTCAGGACTGTGTCCAGCAAGGGCAGACCAGCTGCCTTTTCAGGACGAGAACCTGCTGCCACTAACACTTTTCACGACAGGTGGTGGATGTGGGTCAGTGACCTCCGGCTGCTTCCCCCTCGGATTCTGGAGCCCGTGGTTTTATGGCGCTGACTGTCCCCATGAACAGAGCACATGACACATGTGCAGCTCCATGGACACCAAGCTCAGGAGACATTCAGGGGCCGGGTCTCCTCACTGCTGTGGCCAGAGGTTCCCCTTGTCCTGGTTCCCGCTGTGCCAGGGGCCTTGCAGGTGCCACCCAAACAGATGACTCTGTAGCGGGAATGAGATTATTTTCTTTGGGCTTGTGGGCCCCTCGGAGCCCAGGGCCTCTAGGACAGACCTACCAACACTCATGCCCGTGCCCTTCCCCCGGCCGCCAGCACAGGCTCTTTAATTGGTGGGCACGTTAGAGGTTGTCCAGGCCAAACGCCCCCCGTGCTCATCCAGCCTCTGCTTGGGTGTGGGACAGACCTACCAACACTCATGCCCGTGCCCTTCCCCTGGCCGCCAGCACAGGCTCTTTAATTGGTGGGCACATTAGAGGTTGTCCAGGCCAAATGCCCGCCAGTGCTCATCCGGCCTCTACGTGGATGTCTCCAGCACTGGGGAGCTCTGACCTCACATTCTTTTATATCTACTTTATTGATTTCAGAGAGGAAGGGAGAGGGAGAGAGAGAGAAACATCAGTGATGAGAGAGAATCATGGATCGGCTGCCTCCTGCACGCCCCACACTGGGGATCAAGCCCACAACCCGGGCACGTGCCTTGACAGGGAATCAAACTGTGATCTCCTGGTTCATAGGTTGATGTTCAACCATGGAGCCACGCTGGCAGGCGTGGCCTCACACTGAGTGTGGATTGTCTGACTTATTACACTGGGCCCCATTGTGTCTGTGTGTGTGACTCAGCCTTGGCCATGGCTCTGCTTGCAGGGACTCACAAAACCAGTCAGCGTCCCGACATGTGGCCGTCCTTTGAGCCAAGACAGATCCCTGTGCTCCCTGTGTCTTCTCTCTTCCTCCTGCTCCCCATCCTCCCAGATACCCCTCGGAAGAGGCTGTTTGCTCTGCCTGTAAAAATGCTGCAATCCCTTTAGAATGCACCTCCCAGAAGGGGCTAAAACCTTCCATATGCGGCCTGACTGCCCATGTTGTTATTACCACTTGTCATCTATGATGGGCCCATGGTTTCTGTAGCTTTTTTGGCCCGTCAGTGGGGGTAGGAGCTTGGGGGCAACCATGGCTCCTGCCTGGTCCACATCGTGTTTCTTGATCATCCTTATACACATCAGAGGTTATCTGAGAATGTCTCCTGCAGCGATTTTTAAAAACTTTATTTCAAAATAAAATCTTAGGTGTACAGAGCGATTTCAAAGCAGGGCAGGCGTTCCCACGCACCCTCCCTCCGGCCCTCCCAAGGTGACCTTTTACATGTAAGTGTACATTCTGATGCCTGGGCCGTGTAGACCATAACATTAACCTCAGCACAGCACTGCCACCTCAGCGATAAACCACTCATTTCCAAGGGACTTTTCTCTAACGTCTGCATCCACCCCAGGGCCCCATCCAGGGTTCCACGTTGCATGTTGTTTTATGTTACATTTATGGTAAATTGCCTTTCCCCCTCATTGTTGCAATCATTAGGAACTTGTAGTCAGCATGTCACTGTTGGCCTCTCCCTCTGACGATATCCTTTAGGCAGTGCTTCCCACATGGGATCAGGCTGTTTTTTGCTTGTTTTGGGGTTTGTTTGCCATTTGGAGGTTTTCTGACCTAAAGAAGAGAATGCACGTTAGATGACACCCCGGGTTTGTTCCTGCCTGTGACTTTCCCCGAGGCCAAACCACGACACCCTCCTGGTTTGCTGGCTCTTCCTGGGTCAGACCCACCTCCGAGAGCCGCTGCCTGCGTCCCTTGCTTTGTCCTCGAGAGTCCACGTGTCAGCGTGGGAGGACGGCTCCTTCCGAGGTCCTGCTTTTGTGGAAGGGCTTCCCGGTGGTGGCGTGGGCCTGTCTGTGGGGGGTGGCCTGGGTCCCCCGGGAGGCCTCTCCGTCTTCATGGTCTGTGCTCACCTGGTCCCAGCACCGGGCCTGACGCTCAGCAGGCGCTCGGTAACCTGTGCTGTTGTCCCCTCGACGCTGGCCTCTGAGTCCTCAGCCAGAAGGCCTGCCGTGCAGGGTGGCTCTTCTTTCTGGGCTGGAATGAAGGTCCCCACACAGTGGAGTTGTCAGAGCTCTGCCGACTGGGTTTTCCTTGGGCTGTGAGGTCGCGGCTTTGGAGGGTCCAGGCGGCTCCCAGGCGCTGTCACTGTGACACCCCTTTCTCCTCCCCCCGAGGCAGCGTCACCCGAGGTATTTAGAAGTGGCTTTCACTGCCTTCTACAGTCTTGGAACTGATTGTTTTATTCATTACAGAAGTATTTCAGCCTATCTTGGAACTCCTCTTGTTCTCCAATAAATTATATTTGAGAGGCAGCTGTGACCTCACGCATTCTGAAAAATGCCTAGCTATCCCGTGGATTATCTTGTCAGTTCATCGTCATTAATTTTAACATACAAGGAAGGAAAGGAGAAGACAGCAGGAGGTACGGGGATCTCGTTCTTGTGTGGCAGTGCCAGGGCTCGGGGTCTAAAGCGAGACGGGTCTGAGTTTGGGTCTCGACTTGTACTCACAAGCTGTGCCCTGGGGAACACCAAGCGGCCATGGACAGGGCCTGAAACTTGGTTCATATCCAGGAAATGGCAGGTGCCATTTTTATTAATCCTCACCTGAGGGTATGTTTTAATTGACTTTAAAGAGAGAGGAAGGGAGGGAGTCAGGGATTGAACCCACAACCTAGGTATGTGCCCTGACCAAGAGTTGAACCCACAACCTTTTGGTGCATAGGACAATGCTCCAACCAACTGAGCCACCCGGCCAGGGCTAATGGAAAGCAGTTTTTCAAGACTCTTCTCTCCAACACCATTTCCCAGAAAATTTAAGCTGCAGCTCAGTAACAAATGTTTCTTATAATGACTTAATATACACATTCGTATGTGTGTGCATGAAATAAAGTTTTAATACTTAGATTTACTCACAGCTTATCCCTCGTGCTAATAGTTTCTGTTCTGTTTATTTTTTAATGCTTGTCTTAGCCGCCTCATTATTTTCATAACCCACTGACAGACAGAGGCCAAAAGTGCGAACACTCCTGTTTCAAAGGGCAGTTTCCTACAAACCTAGCCCAGGCTCTGGAATAGGTGGACATTCCTCAAGTTTCAAGCAATAAATATGTTTCCGTCTCCTACATGCACGCATGCTGTGTCGGTGTCCAGACGACCAAAGACCTGGACTAGCCCACTGGCCGCAGGGCCTTGGCACAGAGCCCGGCACACAGCAAACGCGCAATAACTGCTGTCTCTGCGTCGTTGTTGGTGCGAGGACGAAGATGCGAAGAGCGCACGTGTGTATCTCGCGATAGCACAGAGGTCTTGGTGGGCGTTTCTGAGTGACTCAGAGGCCTCTCTGGGGAGCAGGCAGGAGGCAGCTAGTACTCTCATCCCTGCCGTGAAACTGACCAGAGCTGTGTGGCCCCTGTCGAGGCTGGCACTGCTCTCTGTTCCGAGGCTGTGTCTTCTGGCGGGTTTATTTGTCTTCCTCTCTTAGATGGAGAGATGGGGTGCAGGGCCCTCGAGTCAGGCTAAGCCCGGATAAGAACTTAATTCTACCAATTACAGAGCCAGGACACTTGACACTCAGCCTCAGCTGTCACTGGGTGTCGGAAATGTCACAGGCAGGGTACAGCTTCAGACAGGTGCCATCTCTTCTCTAGCGACCATGATTTAATTTCGATGTGGGCTCACACTTAGTGACTTTGATAAAAACCATAATTGAAATGCATGCACTTGCTTCAGAGGTCTTTCAAACCATTACGTGTGTGCAGCGTGCATCCATGTGTCTCACACACAGTCCCTGTAAGAAAAAAAACTGGACACATGGACACCTGGCCTTTGGGATTGTTGCATGATTATGACAATGTCAACAGTTCCTGAACCCTCCTGTGCACAAGCATGGCCCGAAGCGGTTGACCAGAGTCACTGACTCACCTGTCAGGTGTAGCCGATGGGGACGGCGGTGTGAGGGTGATCCCTGGTCTCCGGGTCAGGAGGATGAGCAGGACAGATGTGCTTAAGGTCCTGCAGTGAGTCATGGAAAGCGCCGGAATCCAAGCCCAGGCAGTCCAGCTGCAGAGCCGGCTTCCCGAGGCCCTGGGCTGCGATGCCTGTGGATGGAACGTCCGTGTCCATTAACACAGACCTCACGCTTGGTGCTGGATTGGCTGGCAGCCTGCCTGCAGGTGGTGGCGCTGCTCCAGGCGCTCAGTAGGACGTCCTACCTCCAACACCCAAATGAAGAATCTTTTCACAGATCATTAAAGCAATGGAGACAAGGTGATTGGAGCTGCGCTTCCACTCTCGGAAGTCAGTCACACCTTCGCCTTCTGCTCTGACGCCCAGCTCCTCCTCTCCTCGGTAATTAATCACTGTCACCTCGCTTCTCCTGGGCACCCCCGCCAGGAAGCAGGAGGCTGCGGAGCATCCGAGGATGGTGGAGGTGGTACAGGGCAGACGCACTTTCCAAGTGCGTGCAACGTCCTGACATTGATTTTTGTTTTGTTTTGCTTTTGCAATTACTCAGCGAATGTCTGTCCTGCTCCTGTGGCTTATTTGATGGTGGCAGGAAGAAGTCGACCTTCCTGTCCAGATGGGCAGCATCAGCCATGCCAACGACAGCCCTCGTTAAGTAAATGAATAAATACAACAGTGAAAGTCAGTGCACATCAGAGCTTCCCCTGCCAGGCTCCTGCGGGCTGGCCTGGGAGGTCCCGCCACCTCTGCCCAGCCCAGGCTCAGGGGGAGTGCGCTCAGGTGTGTGTTTCCAGGGCAGGACTGGGCGTGTGAGTGATGAGTGCCGGAGTGCCGTCCCTGCCGCGCCGAGCCGGTTCCTGACTCCAGCCTTCGTCCCCTGAGCTCAGGGACCAGAGACTCGCTTTGCTATCGTGTCGTAAAGGTGTGGAGGGGGTTAGGGCGGACGCTGGTGGTGGTGCTCAGACAGTAAGCCCAGCCCGTCAGTGTGTAGATTTCCAACCGAGAGGTTCCACGTGGATCTGAGGTGCTTTAGAGTAGACAGTTCACTGAGCAGGAGGAGGAATCACCGGCCATGTTGCCCTGGCCCTGGTGTCGGTGACCTAAGAAAACCCAAATCCAGTTTCCTAGGGATTGGGGCAGACCGGCTAGGGCTTCCTCTGAGCCTCTGCTATCTGGTGCGTGGACGTGTGTGGAAAACCGTGCAGTTTAAGAACCGTTGACTTCTTAGTGGTGCAGTCCAGGAGTGCATGCTGGCGCAGAGGCAGGCCTGTTTTCTCTTGGCGATTCTGAGAGGGCTTGGCGCTGCGTGGGCACGGGGGCACTCGGTGGGAGCAGGGGCCACGCTGGCGTTTGAGGTGAGTGAGCAGGCTCACTTTCTTGGGAATCCGTAAGCATGGGGAGCAGTGGGCGCCCCCTCAGCCTCCATCCCATCCGTGGAGTCTGCAGGGCACACGTAGAAGTGTATGAGGCTTGATTGATAAGCAAATGTTTTTGAGCACTGACATGTCGCAGGCCTGTTGTGGGTGCTGGGTGAGAATGCTGCCTGTTGTGGGTGCCGGGTGAGAACGCTGCCTGTTGTGGGTGCTGGGGTGAGAACACTGCCTGTTGTGGTGTGCTGGGTGAGAATGCTGCCTGTTGTGGGTGCTGGGTGAGAATGCTGCCTGTTGTGGTGTGAGAACACTGCCTGTTGTGGGTGCTGGGTGAGAATGCTGCCTGTTGTGGGGTGAGAATGCTGCCTGTTGTGGGTGCTGTGGTGAGAACACTGCCTGTTGTGATGTGAGAATACTGCCTGTTGTGGGTGCTGGGGCAAGAACACTGCTCTCCTGAAGGGCTATTGGAGAGAGGCAGTCAATAGCCAGGTAAATCTATAATAATAAAAGTGTAATATGCTAATTAGACCGATGTCCTTCCAGACATCCTTCTGGACGACCTTCTGGACAAAGCCGGGGCTGCGAGGGAAGCCCGGGTCCCCGGTGACAGAGGGAAGCCGGTGCCGGCAGCCAGGGGAAGGAAGGCCTACTCCTGCATGAATTTCGTGCATCGGGCCTCTAGTAGATAAATAAGATTATATGCTCAAGAGAGGGTTACTCTTCAAAGAGGTGACCCTTTAAATTTTCTCTACTTGTGTATTTAAAAAGTGACTTTGGAATGTGCCTAGAGGGTTACTGGGCCTGAGGGGTAGCTGGGCTGGCTGTTGGTAAAGCTCCCTAGGTGGGCCTGAGGGGGGCAGGGAGGCATCCCCAGGTGGGCCTGAGGGGGGCAGGGAGGCATCCCCAGGTGGGCCTGAGGGGGGCAGGGGGCATCCCCAGGTGGGCCTGAGGGGGTCAGGGGGTGGGCAGCTGGCTCCTGTCAGGAGAGGGTCAGGGGCAGACGCAGGCCCTTGTCAGCTGTCTCTCACAACTGCAGAGCTTTGGTGCTGAATCAGGAAGACTCTGGAATTAAAATACAGGGTTGCTCTTTTCTTAGAGTGAGCAGGGTGGTGAGATTTAGCCAATGAAAATCCAGTTAAATTTGAATTAATATGTGTGTGTGTGTCATGCAATATAAATTAAACTGTGTGTTTTGTATGTAACCTGGCAGCTCTAGGTGTGAGAACCCCGTGGGGGTGGGGAGAGCACAGGGTGGCGATGGGTGCCGGAGTCTGCAGGGTGTGCAGATGGTAATGATGGACGGACGGACGGATGGATGGATGGATGATAGACAGGGGAAGTGTGATTTTGTCCCAGGACACTGGGTTCGCCTTTCCGTTTTGTGCCCTGCCTTGGCTCCAACCAAGCACATGGAGGCTCTCCCTCTGGCCTTAGACCAGCGGTTCTTAACCTGTGGGTCGAGACCCCTTTGGCGGTCCAACGACCCTTTCACAGGGGTCGCCTAAGACCATCCTGCATATCAGATATTTACATTACGATTCATAACAGTAGCAACATTACAGTGATGAAGTAGCAACGAAAATAATTTTATGGTTGGGTCACAACATGAGGAACTGTATTTAAAGGGCCAGAAGGTTGAGAACCACTGCCTTAAAGGAAGGTGGGGAGTGTGAGTGACTTCCTCCCCTGTTACTTTGGCAACTCCCTCCCGCCTTTGCCTCACAATTACACCTCAGCTAGGCGATCTCCATCCCATTTCTTTTCCTTCTCAGCTCATTTTCCCGCTCAGGCCCAGCCAGTGGGACACCCTGTGACATGGAGTCTGAGGGAGCCTCTGGGCCAGGCCAGGTGTGCCCCGAGGGGGGTGCCAAGGGCGTAAGTTGGTCGGTGGGTGTGTGAGGTGGAGGGGGTGTGAGGCGGTGGGTGTGAGGTGCTCCAGGCGGCGGTGCAGGGTGTGCAAGGCGGTGGGTGCCAAGGGCGTGCACTGTGAGTCATAGGCGCCAAGAGTGCAGGAGGCGGTGCGTGTGGGGCGAGCGAGGCACAGTGGTGGGTGCCCGAGCGGAGCGCTCAGCCCCCCGCACAGTCTGCCCGCTCTTCAGAGGCCCTCGGACATGGAGGAGAGCGGCACAGAAACACACGGCGGCAGTTTTATGAGAAAATGCAGATAAAGAGCCGGGCGCTGCGGCCAGATGTTCCCCGTAATCTCCAAAGCCGTCCCTTCAATTAGAGCCTCCCCTGAGCCGCCGGCCTGAGTAAACACGCCTGAAAGCGGGACTTGGTTTCCAATTAAAAGTGCACTCGCTCCCTCCTGCTCCTAATTCCCGGGCGGGGCGGGCGGCGGGGCCGTCCTGTCCCCACTCCTCGGCCAGGCCGGTCCAGTTCCCCAGTGACGTCAGGCGGCGGGATTAGGGCCCACCTCTCGGCCCCGAGCGGCTGCAGAGTTAATTAAAGTAACGCCACGCAAATCCGCCTGCTGGCCAGGAGCCGCGGGCCGGCTCCGAGGGGCTTTCTGAAGCAGGTGCTGGGGATTTGTGTGTGTGAGTGTGTGTGAATGTGTGTGTGTGACTGTGTGTGAGTGTGTGTGTGTGTGCGTGTGTCCGTGTGTGAGTGTGTGTGAGTGTGAGTGTGTGTGGTGTGTGTGCGTGTGTGTGAGTGTGTGTGAGTGTATGTGTGTGAGTGTGTGTGTGTGAGTGTGTGTGTGTGGACTGAGATTACTTTTCTCCATGCCCAGGCTTCCACCCCTGCGCATGCTCAGGAAGGGACAGTCACACAGGCCACTGGACCGTGCTCTTCTGGGCCCAGCCCTGTGTCGGGCGGGCGCTCCCCGCCTGGTGGTGGCACTGAGCTCCGCGTGAAGCTGCTCATCCTCTCGATGCCCCAACCCTGAGGACGCTCAGGGCGTCAATGAGGGCAGGCGGAAGAGAGGTGTTTAAGTCGCAGGGAAGGGACCTCGCGCCTCGGGGCCCTTGGAGCTGAGCCCGCGGCAGACCGTTCAGGCCACCTCGAAGCCTGGCACCGGGCACTCAGCTTCTGTGGAATTTATCTCCTCAGAACTGGTGGCGGGTTGTCTGGTCTCAGATGGGTGGTGATGGGTAGATTAACTTTCTGGCCCCTCTCCACACCAGGAAAGAATCAAAGAATAGAAGCTGTTCTCTGAAAAATCCCAGAAACATCAACCAGCAGAAAAGCCGCACAAGATCATTCAGATGCAAATGGCTCTCCTGCCTTGGGAAGATCTGCCCCAGTAATTACTTCAGGCTTCAGCCGGCCTGCAGGGAGGGGGCGGGGGGGGGGCCTCAGAGCCAGTCTGCGGAGTCTGCGCTGTGTGCTTGTTCCTTCTCGAGCGATGCTCACGAAATTAAATTGAGGCCAGTTCAGCAAACAATTCAAGGGCCATCTCTCTGCCAGACGCCGGGTCAGATACGAGAGGATCGGAAATAACTTGTGTTATGAGCACTCGGGATCCTCAGTGAATAGGAAACCCCGTAACAAAGCACTTGCAGTAAAATGCGGAATGCACGCTTGTTACGCAGAGTGCTGAGTGCTGAGGTCATGGGGCTGGGGCCATAGTCCCCTGGGGGGCAGAGGGGTCGGGGGGCTGTTTGGAAAATGCTTCACAATGGATGTGGCGTTGTCACTGAGTCTGGACAGAGAGTCATTTTGGATGGTGAAAGGTATACGAGTATGTCGTTAGAAGGAAGGGTGTTAGAAGGAAGCCCTGAAGTGTTACCCACTGATCCCCAACTTTTATTTTTTTATCTAGAATAATCCTGTGATATTGTGGGCAGCTGCAAAGTCGGGCTGTGGCGGGCATGGGGGAGGGCGGGATGTGGGCTCCTCCGGGGGTGGAGATCCCGAGGTTGGTGACGGCGAGGTTGATGCCTGAACGTGCAGGGTTTTGTGTGTCTTACTTGGGTATATTCCGGTGGTCATGGGGAGTCCGGTCAGAAGTTTGTACACGCAGCTTCGATGTCACTCAGTCTGTCCTTCCACAGAGAAGTAGGGAGCTGGGTGGGAGGGGCCTTGCCAGCGGGGAAGCTGGGAGGAATGCTGGGTGTCCAGGGTGAGTCCAGGGTGAGAGGGGAAGGCTTGAATCTAGAGAGAGGTTTCACAAGATGCATTTCCCACGTACTCATTCAAGGCTTCGAGAATCCCTGCTCCATGCCAGGCGCCATGCCAGGGGCTGGGGATACAACGTGAACAGAACAGGCCCCGCAGCTGCCAGGGGAGCACGAGGCCTGGAATCGAATGGCACTGGCTGTGGGAGGAAAGCTAAAGTCGAGGATGGCTTTGAGGTCTCTAAATTGGGAGAACGGCGAGGTCCCGGGCAGGTAGGAAGTTCGGGAAAGGATCTCAATAATGAATTCAGGGCCGTGTGAGTTCAAAGGTGTTTGTGGACCACGTGCATGTGACGTCTGTGGGCAGGTGGACACTGTCAGGGTTCAAGGGCGAGGCCAGGTGTGGATTTGAGACTCACAGAAAAGCTAAGGGTATGAAACTAGATATCTGTCACAGTGTCTCCCGTGGGCAATTTCCTGAGCTCGCACAGCTACGGGAGAGAAACCAAAACAATAACACCAACAAGTGCCGAGTAGGGTGCTGGTTCCCGGGGCAGGCCCGGCGGCAGCCCCCCTGGGAACGGGCCACAGCTGCGATTCTCAGGCTGCTCAGACCCACTGCCTGGGACACTGGGGGGTGGGAGGAGGTCAACATCCGTGAGGCTGTCACCTGTACCATGGGAGACGGACTGGACAGGAGCCGCCCACGGAGCCATCAGATGCTGGTCTGAGGGCAGCCCCGGGATGGCTTCGGTCAGCCTGATCCCACCAGTGAACGTATGGACACAGACACTGACCAAGCCCTGAAGTGTTACCCACTGATCCCACCTTTTAAAAAATATTCTTTTTATCTAAAATAATCCTTTGATATTGTGGGGCTTTTATTCTACCCGGTCCCATCCATCTTTGGTTCTGACTAATGCGATCTTCTGTCTACACATATGTTGTCATGTCCTTGAACACGCTATGGATGGTTGACTATGAGCAGACTTAGGACTCAGATAAGGCTTAGGAAACAGCTTCTAAATTCCCTTTTAGTTCTGAGTCTGTGGTATAAATCTCTCTCTCTCTCTCTCTCTCTCTCTCTCACACACACACACACACACACACACACATGTTCTATAAGTCCTCATTGTCACCGCCACCTCCAGTGTTATACCTTCAGACAGCATCTGGGCCTGAACTCTGTGGCCAGCCTGCGATTGCTCGCCTGGGGAACATCAGAGATAAAAAGACGCTGGTCTGTGGTCCAGAGGGACTCAACACACTCGAATCCGTCAGTGAGAGAGACACCTGTCTGGGACGTGGTGGCGATGGTTTCATGCACTCTGAGTGTTTACATCAGGGGTCCTCAAACTTTTTAAACAGGGGGCCAGTTCACTGTCCCTCAGACATTCCACACATGCGCACTGCGGGCCCAGGACGAGTCGGCTGCTAAGCAGGACAGGCAGCGGCGGCAAAAACACCCGGCGGGCCGGATAAATGTTTTCGGCGGGCCGCATGTGGCCCGCGGGCCGTAGTTTGAGGACCCCTGGTTTACATGATTTTAGAGAAGAGAGGAATAGATGAGGACAGGCCTTGTCAGTGACTCAGTAATAATTTTTTAAGAGAAAGACTGTGGGGTTTTGGATACTGGGTTTTACTCAGTTCTTCTGTCTGGTAGCTGGTGACCTGGGTGACCTCGGAGCTCCCTCTCCTGACTTGTGAAATGGGCTGCTCCAAGACTGATCTAGGCTGGCAGAGGCAACGTGCTCATCACGGACCCGGCGCAGAGTAAATGCTCAACGAAGAGCGAATGTGACGCGTATGCACGCGGCTGCTGGTCCCCATCGGCATCCCGCCGGCCCGGCAAGGAGAGTGAGGACGCGCGGAGTGGCAGCAGCAGGACGTCTTCCTGCCTCCGGTGCCCTTGGCGGTGGTGGGAAGCTGTGTGTTCGGCTGCTTGACAGACACGCAAGGCACTGCAGCTGGCGTGGCTTCTCCAGCAGCTGGGCTGTGACGAGAGGGAATTTGGGTTCTTGAAGGAGGGACAGAGGACGCCACCGTCTCCGTGAGGTGGAGTGTGCAGAGGGAAGGTGGCCTTGGTGCCAGCACTTGCCCAAGGCTCAGCAGATTGACGGATCTGGGCAGCCAGCTGACTCTGAATTGCGTTCATTTTCTTGGTCAGCGATGACCTTGAGAAGCTCCTCATGTTTGCAGATGTCTGACCCCTCCCCCATCCCCCTCCCCCCAGCAAAGCAGACCTCCTCCCATGGACAAAGCAGACTTTCCACCCCCCACCGCTCCTTCCTCCTGGTGACTCGTGGCTCTGGAGACAGCGCCATGCTGCAGGCCTGCTCCGGGTGGTGGGTGAGGGCGATCCGTGGAGACCTGGCTTTCGTCAACAGACTGGTCGAACCATGGACTGGCGTTTTCCAATCCTTCTGAGGTCTGAGAAAAGGAATGGAAACGCCTCCTTCTCTGATGAACCCAGGGTCTCTGAGCCCAGACTCAGTAACGCCCAGTGGGAAGGGCTCAGGGCAGGGCTGAACCTCCTCCCCAAATGTCACGGCCTCTCCACACCCTCTTCTGAGGCTGTTTGCTGCTTCCCAGCATGGGCACCCCCTGCCACTTCCTACACTGTGGACCATGGGGGCAGGTCCGGCAGAGCCCGCCCCAGCCAGGTCACTGTCTTTGACCCTGGATGTGCTGAGGAGCAGGGGGCGGCAGAAGGATGACTGCCCTTCGTCTGAGAGACCCCCCCACCTTGAGGGTGCTTTGCCAGGTGCCTGGGGCACACCTCACCTTGATGTACGTGGGTCGTCAGTGCAGGCGAATTTCCAGGAACAGCAGGCTGGTGATCATGAAGGTCCCTGGGAGTTGGGAGAAACTCGTATCAGAGTATCTTGAAGGCTAGAATGCTCAAGTTACAACCTTTAGAACAGAATTCTCAGAACAGGTAAAAGGAAAGGTGCCTATTATATCCATTGAAGAAGGAAAGACTATCCAGCTATAATAGCACACCTGTAATTTGCATCAACCATGGATTCATGGAACCTGACCAACCAGCGCTCTCGATTAAGCAGCATGTGGCACTTGAAGTCCTCCTATCGTGTAAAGAAGGAACTAATCAGAAAATAAGCTGATGTCAACGATTTGTTTCAAGCAACAACCTTGAGAAGGTGTTTCCAGAGTTCGGGCCCACTCAGCCCAGTCGCCTGTGCTCTGCACCTGGGCCGTGTCCAAAAGGCAAGAACCAGGGCGTGCCGGAGGCAGCAATCAATCATTCTCTCTCATCATTGATGTGTCTTTCTCTCTCCCTCCTCCTTCCTCTCCAAAATCAATAAAAAATATATTATAAAAATAATAAAAAACAAGAACCTTAAAAAACACACAGACTAATTATGTCCACAAACTCTAATCAGTGAACTGGTCACGTTTTCTCTCGCGGTGGCCCCTAGAGTAGCCACTGCTGTGCAGTGAAAGGAAGCCCACGCCTGGTGAGACGTGGTGGGATTTCCAGGACCGCTCGTGGGATCACCTCAGCATCAGCT
Source organism: Myotis brandtii (assembly GCF_000412655.1). Lineage (NCBI taxonomy): Eukaryota > Metazoa > Chordata > Mammalia > Chiroptera > Vespertilionidae > Myotis > Myotis brandtii. Next base: position 2,372,801 of record NW_005370460.1, on the reverse strand, counting down.
CTTCTCGGCGTGGCAGCGAGCGGCAGACTTCTTTGTCACAGTCTGGCCTGTGTATGACACAGCAGCGCAGATATTGGGGACGAATTAAGAGGGGGCTCCGCTAGCAAAAATGGTCAGCTGTCCAGTTTCTCTCCAGTATCTGGAATGAATTCCCTTGAAAGTCCTTTCTGGCCCCAGGTTTTGTCTGCTGCTTTTGGGATCTGGCCATGGTGCTGACCGCTCATAGGCCCTGTGTCCCTGTGCCTGTGACTTCTGCCCCTGAAGTAGGATTCCTGGGGTAAAGAACCGCCGTGTCTCCTCACTGACCACTGCTCTGGAAGAAGCCGTGTGAAGGCAGCTCCGCGGAGTAAGAAGGAAGGCGGAGGGGGCTGGAGCTGACGTGGGTGTCAGGATCGCTAGCGAACAGCGTGTCTGGAGATGCTCACCTGGTGAATGAAGGGACATTGCCTCACCTGTGAAGTCCCTTGTCAACCTCAAGAACTGGATGAGCCAGGGGCCAACCAGGAGGGCAGAAACAGCTGTCGGCATTCAAAATAGAAAGAGGTCGATACCAAGCGTTGGTTATACGGCTGATGAGATTGTTGAGATGCAAACAGATTGGGATGGTGAGGCCTGTCACCAATTTGCAACAGAGGAAGCTGATGTAACCACTGGGAACTCTGGGGGAAGCTGAAACGTCAGTGGGCTTTGCAGGTGTGACTTGGAGACATGGAGGAGAGGCAGCCGCACCACCCACGGTAGGGGAAGGTCGAGGAAAACCTTCGTTTCTAACTCTCCTCTGACGTCCTTGTAAATGCCTCCATTGGCTGAACCAGACAGATGCACCCTCTCCTGACATAGAGGAGACCAGGATGGAATCCAAGTGGAAGGAGCAGCACTAACCCATCAACCTGGGACACTGGTGAGGGAGAAAATTAGAGGCTTCTAAAATGGTGGATACATCCCTAGCTGGTTTGGCTCAGTGGATAGAGCATTAGCCTGCGGACTGAAATGTCCCAGGTTCGATTCTGGTCAAGGGCACATGCCTGGGTTGCGGGCCTGATCCCCAGTAGGGGACGTTCAGGAGGCAGACGATCAATGTTTCTCTATCATCATTGATGTTTCTGTCTCTCTCTCCCTCTCCCTTCCTCGCCATATCAATATATATATACATATATACATATATACACACATATATATAATAAATAATAAAATGGTGGATACATGATTTAAAAATTAATGTTTATTCAGAAAAGTTGGGGGCCTCCTGTTGAATTGAGGAGGTAGCAGGTATCGTGGCCTAGATTAGACGGGGAGCAAAGTGTAGAAGAAAGCCCTGAGCTGGGGAGGGGGGGATGGGCAGGTTCTATTCCAGTCGCTGCATGGACCAGCTATGGCCTCTGTTGCACCAGGAACAAATGCAAGGTCCCTGACCTGCCCGTGTGCCCTAGCGTGGCCTGGCACTGCCTCCTTCCCCGTCCTCTTCACAGGCTGTGGCCCAGCCCTGGAGCCGAGCACACCCAGCGCGTTCTGCTCCTCTGCGGGGACGTCTGCCCTGAGCACGTCACCCGGCTTGGTCCTTCTCACCACTGTCCAGTGTCACCGCTCAGTGGGGACCACCCCACCTGAAATCGTGTCCTGAACCGCAGATGTCTGCATCTCGGTCACTGTGGGTTCAGTCTCTGCTTATCACTCTTCACTGTTTAAATTCTAAAATGATCTAGTTGGTTCTATTTTGATAAGTTTCCCCCAAAGAAAGGAGAGTTCTACAAGAGTAAGGCCAAGGTTCTCAAAGTGTGGGTCCTGAGCCAGCCGCACCAGCCTCCCTGGGCGGTTGTCGGAGGGGTGACGTCCCAGATCCCATCCCACACCTGCTGAGTCGGAGCCCTGGGAGCCGTGGGCCGGCCTCCGGACCCAGCCCAGGTGGTTCCTCCAGGCACAGCTCCGAGCCACCTGCTGGGCCCCCTCCCCAAAGCTGCCGTGATGGGATTTGTATCAGTTCAGTGCGGCATCTTTTTAACATTCACACTTAGAGCTTGTGATGCATGATGTTGTTCCTGCCCAAGTGGTTAGAGAATAAGACAACATAAAATTGTCTTCTAGCCTGAATGTCCTGAGTAACTGAAGTGTGCTCTGCGTATGTGGGAAGGGAGCAGACACACGTGCTCTGGGTATGTGGGAAGGGAGCAGACACACGTGCTCTGGGTATGTGGGAAGGGAGACAGGCATGAACAGGAGCTGACGGGGCGACGGGGAAGGTAGGCTTGGACCTTTGTGTTGATGCAGAATTATGGACCTGAAGGGGCTGGCCTCACTCCCTGTCTCCTTTGGCTCACGGCTCTATTTGATTGTATTCTTAGCATTCAGCCTGGTCAGAGACTAAGTTAGGTTTTCATTTCATTCAACGTCTGTCTTCTCCCCCTTAGAGCAGTGGTTCTCAACCTTCCTAATGCCGCGACCCTTTAATACAGTTCCTCATGTTGTGGTGACCCCCAATTTCATTGTTACAAATTGAACATCATTAAAGCATAGTGATTAATCACAAAACAATATATAATTATATATGTGTTTTCCGATGGTCTTAGGCGACCCCTGTGAAAGGGTCGTTCGACCCCCAAAGGGGTCACTACCCACAGGTTGAGAACCACTGCCTTAGAGGCAGGACTTTGCTGATCTTGTCTGCTCCTCCTTGTCCTGTAGGTTTCATAGCCACTGGGGATCTCTAGTAAGTTCATCAGGCATTATAAAAATATTTAAAACTAGAGGCCCGGTGCACAAAAATTTGTGCACTCGGGGGGCGGGGGAGGGGGGGGTTCCCCAGCCCGGCCTGTGCCCTCTTGCAGTCTGGGACCCCTCGGGAGATAACGACCTGCTGGCTTAGACCTGCTCCCAGGTGGCAGAGGGCAGGCCCAATCCCTAAGTGCAGCCCCTGGTCAGGCTCAGACCAGGGCCGATTGGGGAGTTGGGGCGCCGCCCCGTCATTCACAGAGCAGGGTGGATCAGGGGGTTGGGGCGCCTTTCCCTGTCACAAACAGAGCAGGGCGGATAGGGAGGTTGTGGCCCCGCCCCCTGTCACACACAGAGCTGCAGGGCAGTCAGGGGATTGGGGAGCTCCCCGCTATCAGGCACAGAACAGGGCTGATCAGGGGGTTGGGGCGCCTTTCCCTGTCACAAACAGAGCAGGGCGGATAGGGAGGTTGTGGCCCCGCCCCCTGTCACACACAGAGCTGCAGGGCAGTCAGGGGATTGGGGAGCTCCCCGCTATCAGGCACAGAACAGGGCTGATCAGGGGGTTGGGGCGCCTTTCCCTGTCACAAACAGAGCAGGGCGGATAGGGAGGTTGTGGCCCCGCCCCCTGTCACACACAGAGCTGCAGGGCAATCAGGGGGTTTGGGTGCTGCCCCCTGTCACGCTGATCCCGGTGCTGGGAGGCATATTACCCTTTTACTATATAGAATAGAGGCCTGGTGCATGGGTAGGGGCTGGCTGGGTTGCCCTGAAGGGTGTCCTGGATCAGGGGGGGGGTCCCCACTGGGATGCCTGGCCAGTCTGGGTGAGGGACTGAGGGCTGTTTTCCGGCTGGCGAGTGACTAAAGCTTCCAACCGCTCCTTGTTTTCTTCTCTCTTTTTTTTTTTTATTTTGGGCCAGCTTTAGCTCTGAGGCCTCCCTGCTGAAAACATAGATACAATGTTGCAGTCCGAGTCCGGCTGAATGGAAGCCCTTTTCTGGGGTTTTGTTTAGCTTCTTATTTGCAACATAGTCCATAGCTGCTTAGAGTTGCAACCGAGAGGCCAGCAAGTTAGGCGGGGAACGTTGGAGTCCGCAGCAAGCAAGCCTCCCTGCTCGCTTCAGTGCCTGGCTGCCGGCCGCCATCTTGGCTGACAGTTAATTTGCATATGCTCACTGATTAGCCAATGAAAAGGGTAGCGGTCGTACGCCAATTACCATGTTTCTCTTTTATTAGTGTAGATATCTTACATTTTTATAGTGTTTTACAACTTTTTCTCAAAGTGCTTTTACCTACTCCCACTGTTTGTGTTAACAGTCCTATCAGGCTAGCCTGGCAGGTCTTTAGGCCCTGATTTTACAAATTGGGAAGGTAGAGCACAGAGAGGTCAGATCATTTGCCTTAGGGCACACAGCTGGTGAGTGGTGGTGGGAAGAACAGAGGCTGGGTGTCTGCTCTTTTGAGCAGCCAGTGGTTTGTGGAACAGACTAGAATCTGACCGGCTGGGTGTTGGCCTCATTTTGCCTGGATCAGAACGAGGCATCTCTGCCAAGGGCACAGGCAGACAGACCTGCCGTGGTCATCACTGGGCAGCGTCTCTCTGGGATTAAGTCCACAGTGACTTTGTCCAGGGAGGAGTCACTCTGCAGTGGGAACATTGAGATGTTCACCAGCTCCCCCCGACTCCGCAGTCACCTCGAGGAGTGCTGTCTGGGTCTTTTTCAGTTTGGGGAAATAATTAACTCCTTGGCTTCCAACCCTGCCTACAAACAATTTCATTTTCTCGAATATTTTTATCCTCCTGAACACATAATTAATGCAGCAAAATTGGACTCTTCCAAAGAGACTTGGTGTTCGATCCACTTAAGTGGGTCCTGGGAGCAGACTGCAGACCTTATGGATATAAACCGAACGCAGTGTCGTGTGTGGGTCACGCCCCGGGCCTGTGAACTACCGGCGGCTACCCATGAGCTTTTACTGAGACTGAGCGCCAAGCCCCAAATATCTGACTCGGCTTTTTTTGAGTGCCCAGGTTCCCCCTCAGAGGCTGGCCAAGTCAGGATGGTGCAAGATAGGGTTTTTATTTAGTGCATCTACCCACGCTCGATTTGAATACAGTGATGTGGATGTGGGGGGATTTTCTGAAGTGATGCAAGTGTCTGAATATGTGTGACTGTATGCATGTGCGAGTGCATGTGCATGCATGTGAGTGTGTGCATGAGCGTGCATGTGTGCAAATGTGTACATGTATGCATATATGCGCATACATTTGAGTGTATGCATGTGTGAGCGTGTGCATGTGTGTGAGCATGTGTGTGCATGGACATGGATGTGTATGCGTGCATGCATGTGTATGCATTTAAATGTGTGGCTGCGTGCACGTGTGTGAGTGTGTGTGTGCATAAAGCCCATTTGCACGGGGAAAGGCCCGGGTCTGATACAGATCCACAGTAATTGCACCATCACTGTCCTGTTTCCTGTAAATCTCCAGAGCACAAGGTTCCCCTTCCTGGGCGGCAGCCAAGCTGGGGAGAGGGGCATCCAGGCCGTGGCGGGCGGCCAGCACTCCCGAGTGGAGCCCCGCTCCCCTGGGGCCTGTGGATGGCTGAGCTGGCATGCCCTGGTTCTGACCCAGCACCCTCCCCCAGCCTGGCACAGAATCCCCGTCCAAAGTGGTCGTGGCCGAACAAAGGTGTCTTTCTTGGGACACTACCGCGGCCTGACTCCGGAGTGCAGCGTGGCCTCTGTGCTCTGTGGCTGGTGCGCCGGGGTTGAGACCTTCCCCGAGGGGGGCTGGCAGTGGAGGGGTGTGCTCAGGAGGGAGGGGACAAGGAGGGGACCTGGACTTAAAGTAGGCTCTGTGCCTTCGGGACTGAAAGAGTGGCTCTTCCAGGAGGCGCTCAGGTGCACGGTCGGGCCCCTGAACGCCTGCCCCGTGAGCCTTTCTGTCCTCACCCTGTAATAACTGACCGGCCCCAGCTGGGCAGCTCCTGATCACCGGATCTCCACGGGCTGGTCAGGTGGGCGGGGGAGGGGAGACAGAGCTCCCAGCTGTGTGCCCGTGGGCCAGAGGTCACCCCCTGCCCTGGCCTCAGTGTACTCGTCTGTGAAGAAAGGCTAACACCCATTTCCTGCCACATCCTGCCGTAATGAGACACGCGTTGTAAAGGCTGCCGTATCTGAGTCAGGCGAGCCTGGGAGTTTCCGTGTTGCCCCGCGGTGAACAAGTGCTTCTCTGCCCTTGAAGGTGCGCTCTTGACATACAGTGCCCCCCTCCTCTACCTGTGACTTGGGTTGTCAGTCATTTTTTATTTGAGTGAGACCTGCACCATGTCACCTTCCCCAACGCCTCCGGTGGGCGAACATTCAGGTGCGGGGTCTTTTTCCTCTAGTAGCCGGGACTCTGAGAGCAGGGGTGGGCGTGGCACCATCTCTCTGTCCCAACGAGTCCTTGTGCCGTGACTGACACGTGAGCCCCGATACTGGCTTACTGAGAAAATGACAAAATGAACAAGTCCCGGTGCAGTCTCAGGGCTGCTCTGGGTCTCAGTGGAGACTTCCGTGAAGAATTGTGGGTAAGGCAGTTTCCACACAGTAGCTGCTGGGACTCTGCCCTTCTCCGACCCTCGCTGGTCGCCTGCGGGATTTTAACTGCTGCCGCGTCCCGAGTGGAGCACAGCTGTGCCTGGGAGATGGGGTCCAGCCTCATAGCTTCCCCTGCCTCTATCTTGGCAAATTCCTCCCCCCGCCCCCAAACCCGGCCTTCCTCCACTCCCCAGGCTGGAGGACAGTTAGGGCTCACCTGAGGCCCGCTCTGCCTCTCCCTGC
>NW_005370460.1:2360397-2366246 GCF_000412655.1 Myotis brandtii | reverse complement strand
GCTCAGATCTCTCTGCCCCTTTTATGGGCTCTGGGATTTTTCCAGCCTCCCGAGATGCATCCTCCAGGCCCCACAGGTAGCCCAGCCTGCCTGGGCCATAAACGCGGGCCTTTCATCTGTGACTGTTTATGTCATAAACGGTGGGAGGCCGGGCGGGGAAGCAACAGCCTGAGCCGTTCCAGACTTTTTCTTTACAAGAAAAGGGGAGAGAAGGCCCTGAGATGCATGTTTCAAAGTCTGTGCCAAGCAAATCCATTTCCCTCGGCCGGCTGTGCGGAGACCTCATGTCTGCACGCCCCACGAGGGTCGGGGTGCTGAGTGTGTCCAAGTGGCCCCCGGGGGGCCGACGTTTGTCCTGAGAGAGGCTATGGCGCTTTCATCTCCACGGGGGGTGTCAGCTTAAACGAGGAGGGGTCGCTGGGCTGCGTTGGGATGGGGAGCCTCTGGCACCAAGAGGGGTCTCCCCTCCCTCGCTCCCGTCCCTGCTGTTGGAAGGCGTTTCTTCTTGTGGGCAGATCGATTTGTGTGTGTTGTAGGCACGGCCCGCTTTCCTGGAGAAGCGGGGGTCAGAGTCAGGCTGAGAGCGAGGCCAGAGCCTCGGCGACAGCCAGGCCGCCTGGAACTCCCCGGACAGTCGGGGGCACTGCTGTGCCCATAATATGGACAGCACAGCAGACAGGAGCCAGGCGGTGGGAACTGGGGCCTGCCTTCCCCTGGCAGCTGGGTCGTGCCACCTGCCTGCATGTTGGGAGGTGCCAGAGGCCCTCCAGCCCTCCCCCGGGAGGACCTCTCGCTGGGATTGGCCAGGACACCTGCCACTCCGTGGCGATTGGTGGGTGGAGGCCTTTCTGTTAGTGTGTCACCGGCTGTGGGAGAGAACACAGCAGCTCCAGCACTGACTCCTCCGTGTCAGTGATCTGTGCTTGCTGCCCAGCGCCGAGCCTGGAAGGGTGGGCCAGGAGGTCAGGGGGCCTAGAGCAGGGCACCTGGTGGCACACAGTGGCCCACAGCGGTGCCCACTCGTGTCTGCAGCTGCCGTCGCGAGATGACAGCAAAGTCGGCAGCTGCCATGGAGACCGTAGACCTGCAAGAGTAAAACAGTTGCTCTGCAATGGACACACAGACACTGGGGCGGTGGGGCTTGCCTGGGGTAGGAATGGCTGGGGGGGCGGGTCAATTGGGGAAATAGGAGACACATGTAAAACTTTAGACAATAAAAAACACAACACAGTTGCTCTGCTGTTTACAGAGAAGGCTGCACACCCTAGTCTAGAGCGTGAGGTGATTCCTGGAGGGCAAGGGGCGCCTGGGCGGAGAGAGGAGGCCGCAGAGGGAGAAATGTACCCCACAACAACAGCACCAGCAGAGGACCAACCCGAGCCTTGTCCTCTCTCCGTCCCCACCCTCCCCGACACCCTCCTCCTGCCCCTGCCCAGCCTTCTGCTTCCCATCTTCCCATCCTAGAACCAGTGTTCTCACATCCTCTTCTTCGGGAGGTAAAGAGACTGCGTGAGCCGCCACCTGTGGTCCCTAGAGAAAAGGGAGCGTCTCTCCCACACGGGTCCCCAGACCCTAGAAGCAGCCCCCCGCCCAGGGAACGTGAGTTCTGGGGGCTGGGGAGGGGCTGGGAAGAGCGTGCCCTGTGCTGGGGGCTTATTCCCTCAGACGTTCCCGTGTAGCGCTCACCGCTTCGAGAGTGGAAGGATGTGGGGAGCCGGCATGGCCATGGCATACTCAGCCCAGGGCGCCTTATGTGCCACGCCAGCTCAGCCTGGCTCAGTGACCCTGAGTGGGGGGGTGAAAGGATTGAGAAAAGACAGATAAGAGAATGACAGCTGGGTCTCGGTGGGACGCTGCTCCCTGATGAGGAGACAGCGCCAGCACACACAAGCCATGTCTTCATTTTATAGCAGATGCCACGAGGCAAAGTAGGGGTGTGATCAAGTTGTTTACAGCATTCTCATGAGTTTCAACCTCACTTAACTACATGCACCTGAACTCTATCACAAGGCACGTGGGGCCACGTGTTTGGACCATAGGTTCAAGCTTACAACCACAGCCGTTGGCTATGATTGTGCTGGGAGGGCCCTGCCCTCCAGCTGGGACTTGCACGTGGCAATGAGAGGACCCTGTCCTTTCATTAGTCCGAGGCTTGAACCTGGCCAAAACACTGCAGCTGTGCCCCATAGAAGGAATTGTCTGTCCATCCTCAGTCATCTGTGCCTGCGGGTGACCCACTGCAGGTCCTGTGGGTCCTCTCTCAGGTCTAGATTGAGAAGTGGCACCTACACAATAGTGACAACGTGCTGACTGGGCATTTATGTTATGCTGAGCAGCATTCTGCGTGCCTTACCTGTCAGCTCATGGAATCCTCTCAACACCCCAAAGAAGTAGGTTCTCTTACACCGGGTTTTGCAGTCAGGAAACCGAGTTGTAGAGCGCTAAGCCACTCCCCCCCCCGCCCCCAGGTCCCGGCGAGGACACGCAGGGAGGAAGGTCTCGCTGAGGGTGCCTCTTGGCCCTGCCTGGGCCTCCCCATTGGAGCACCACGTGGCACTCCTATGGAAAGCCTCCTGGAGCGCCTCTTCGGGAATCGCGCGGCTCCAGGCAGTGGCTGCGAGGGACACCCTGGTTTCTGCTTCTTTCAGGCAAAAGTGACGATGAAGACAGTCTCTGCAAGGCCGCCCACGGGGCAGGGAAAGGAGCTGCCGAGGACGGCAAGGACCACAAGCGCCCCAAACGTCCCCGAACCATCCTGACCACCCAGCAGAGGAGGGCGTTCAAGGCCTCGTTTGAGGTGTCGTCCAAGCCGTGCAGGAAGGTACAGGAGGGAAGAGGGAGGAGAGGGAAGAGGGGGGAGGGCCCAGCCCACGTTTGCATGGTCACCCCACTCCTGTGGCGTGGTCACGGGCACCTGGGGTTGGGGCGGTGGGACGCTGCTCAGTCTGTGCAGTGGCCTTGAGCCTGGTGGGGGACTCCGGGGTCTGAGGCCATGGCTAGGCCTCTAGCAGAACCGCCCGAGCTTCTGTGTGAGCGTACCCACTCCGCTGGCCGCGTGCTCACATCTGTCACTCCCGGAGATCAATGGGAATAATTCAGGTGCCACTCGGGGTGACCACGGTGCCCGGACCGAGAGCCACACTGCAGAGCCTGGTGGTCTGCTCTGTGTTTTGCTCCCATTTGTTCCTCTTGGGGAGGTGACCGGGGGTTCATCTGTGTGTCATTTCCTTGTCTTTGGCTGTTGAATGGCATCCCGCCATCCGGACGGACCATCGTTTGTTCGTTCACCTGTCGATGGGTGTTTGGGTTGTTTCCAACTTGGGCCTGTTATGGATCAGGCTGCTGTGAATTTTCATGAAAAACAAAAAACAAAACACAACAGAGGTTGAATGAGAGAGACATTTATTTCTCTCATGCGTCACGTGTGGAGGTGACAGTCCTAGGCTGCCGGGGACGCCCTGCTGTCCATCGCGTGGCTGGCGCTGTTTAGTTCTCACCATTGCTGGCAGCCACCATGATGGAGAAAGAGGAGCGGAGGGCAAGCAGCTGCCTTTTTAGGGACAAACCCAGGATGCTTCGCATCACTTTCATTCATATGTTTTGGCCAACATCTGGCCCGCGACTGCCTCCTGCAGGGAGCTGGGAAGTGAGTCTGCCTGGGTGACCACGTGCTGCGCTGAAGCTTGGGGGCTCGATTGCTAATAGGAGGCGGGAGGGCGGGTGTTGGGGACATTAGTCTCTGCCACAAAGAACTGGCCTGTTTATTCAATACCTGCCATTCATTGCTGCTTGTCATGTGCTGGTGACTGTCATTTATGTGATACAAATAAGAAAGCCCTTTAATTGAAATCCATGGAAGAAATACATGGACAGTTTAGCATTGTTTTTCCTGCTTCCTTATCTGTGTCAGTCATGGTTCGCTGCCATAACAGACACCACCTCAGTGGTTTCCAGGGCACAGCGGTTCCTGGGCTGGGTCGGGTGTGGCTGCAGCCCCGTGGGGCTGAGGTGCCGCCGTCTTCCAGCCTCTCCTCCAGGGTCGGGCTGACGGAGAGTGGCACCTGACACTGTTCTCGCGAAGATGGCGGAAGGCCAGAGGCTGTCACCCGCAAGCCCATGGACGCCCTCCTGCATTTCACTCCCACTCACACGCACCCACCTTCCACGCCACGGCCAGCTCTTGGCCAGGCCCCACTGAGCTGGGCGTGTGGGGGAAGCAGGGGAGGAGCAACAACAGAGCCCACCCCCCCGGCCTTGGAAATGTTCACCACAAGCTGCTCAGGCTTCTTGCTGGGCTCCGGGAGGTTCTGGGGGAAGGGAAATGGCCTGCAGTCGGCTCACCCAGGACAAGTGACCACCCGCGCGGGTGCTTGTGTCCGTGCACCGAACGCCCACCCCCGCATGCCTGTGCCCAGCGGGTCCCGGCAGCCTCCAGCCCCAGCACAGACACCTGCACACATTGCTGCACCTGGAGAGAGGGCCGCGTGGCCAGGGCAGGGGGGCGGCCGGGGAAGGCCACCTCTGTCAGGGAACCAAGCTGGGCTTTGCAGAACAGGGGCTCTTGGGCTGGGCCTCTGAAGGACGGAGAGGGTCCCTAGGCACAGCTGTCTTCAGAAGGCTGTGCTTTACATGGTCTGCTCACCCCACTTGTAGCTATGGAGCTGATGAGGGGAGTCCTTCCCAAGGCCCCCTGGCCGCCCTCCTGATGTGCTCACTCAGGGAGCTCCTCCCGAACCCAACCAGCAGGGCTGTGCAGCTCTGGCCCCTTGCCATGCGTCTGCACGGAGGGCAGGTATTTAAGCACAGCTCTACACGGTGGGGGTCCCCATTCCCCCCCTCTGCGCGGCCCCAGAGCATCTGCTCTGCGGAATCCCGAAGGCCCGTCTCATTCTTTCTGGGCCGGGCTCAGGCGGGGTAACTGAATATGAGTGTTGGTGAAACACCTGGTCCCCCAGAGCTGTGAGGACAGAACCGAAAACCTAGGTCAGTGAATTAGGACAGGAAGAGGGCGAGCGAGAACCACTTGTGTTTTGCTTGGTGGCCTTCACCCCGAGTTCTCCTTGAGTGGCTCAGTCAGTGCGCACGCATGGTGGTCGGCTGGGCACAGGCTTTGCGAAGGTCCGAGAGCCACCTGAAGGCCTGATTTCCAGAGTCAGAGACGCCCCAAAAACCTCCTGTTTACCTCTAAATGGACAGTTATTCCTCCCTGTTTGCATGGGGAGACCCTCTGTTCTCATGCTTCGATCTGGCTGCACGTCGGGCAGTGGCCGGCGCCGGTACCAGACCTCCCGTGCTCTGCATAGAGTGCCTGCCTTTCCCCAGACACCGTGTTTCATGTTTCTAACGCTCTGTTTTTTCAAGGTGAGGGAGACGCTGGCTGCAGAGACAGGGCTGAGTGTCCGTGTGGTCCAGGTGTGGTTCCAGAACCAGCGAGCCAAGGTAGCCCGCGCCTCAGCCTGCCTGTTGGGGGCGGGTCCTGGGACAGGAGAGGGGACCTTGACAGCGTTCCGACCAGCTCATTCATGGAGCGTTCCCTTGACTTCGAGATCCAGCTCTCAACAGTCACCTCAGGCCCAGCCGCGTGTGGCCGCGGAGCGATGGGCATTTGTCCTGGTGAAATGGCCTTTGTTTTTCTCATGGTCATGACTGTGGACCTGGCCAGCCGTGTGTGTGAATAGTGTCTTCCTTTGCCTTTTGGTAAAAGCAGGTTCTTTAAGTCACATTAGCTTAACCCAGACCCAAAATTCTTTTCAAATGTCAGAGAGAAACCTACAGGGCACACATATGACTGGTCTATAATGTGATGGCCGGTGGGCACCTTCCCACCTCTCCCAGGGCAACAGCTCCCC